>NC_081566.1:64810267-64826536 GCF_022355385.1 Mustela nigripes
CCCCCCCCCCCCCCACTGATCTGCCACTCACCCAGGAGGAGGCTGACCTGGAGCATCAGGGTCTGGGAGGGGGACTGGCTGCCCCGCAGGGAGTCCATAACTGTGGGACCCAGAACACATCAGCTCCTCCCTTTTCTTTCCTGTTCCTGCCCTCCTTCCGCAACCCCCTCTGCCCGCCTAACACGAGGCCCCTCCTCCCTTTTAATGATTCACCAGCTCTGGACCTGGGCTGCCTGATCAGCAACAGGCATGAAGATTTGAAAAATAAGGGCTTTTTCTGATGAAAATAATCCATGCTGATTATATAAAATTGGGAAGACATAGAAAATGATACAGAAGAATAAAGATCATTAGAACTTGAAATAATCTTGAAGGGATATGCTGATGTTTCCCCAAATGATTGGACCCCTAGAAACTTTACTATGATGTCAGTCCCTTGATTTTCATGGGATTTATAGTCCATTTTCTGGTGCTTCTCTGTGTGCAGGGACACCTAGGGTACCTGCTACTTTCTTCTCATTGGCCACATCAACATGATGGAATCCCATAGGCGGTCGGCGTGAGGGCAGACAGGCTGAGACACGATCCTAGTCATGTAGGAGAGATGGTCAGGTTTGAAGCCGATGGCCAAGAAGGAATTCCTAAGACCTCTTTGGTGCAAAATGTTTTGTGAAAGCACAGGGACAGGACCCGTGGGCAGAACGAGCTGTGCTGGGGTCATGAGGCATTTCCCATTATATCCTTTCAAGTTGGGAGGGTTAGGGAGAGTGTAAGTTTCTAAGGAGTTTGGAAGCCCGGTTTCCAGGGCCTTGAGGGGTCGAGATATTATTCAAAAAGGTCATTTATTACCTCAAAATAAAACCTGAGTCGTGAGACCCTTCAGCTGTACCTTGGTGGCCCATATGCTTGGGGGATGACTGTCGACACATATCTTGGGGAAATAAAGATAAAGGAAATTTTATATGTTAAAGTAGACTTACAGGATCCTGGGGAGGGGATGTGGGGGGCTCGGGCTAGGATTGCCTCTTGCCCTTAGAAAAGTATTAACATCAAGGCAGTTGGATCCCTAAAGGAATGTCACTCTGTCTGTTTCAAGGACTTGTCACTGGGTTGTAGGAAATAAGGAAATTTAATATTTTTTCTTCTGCCTTTTTTCCCAACATCACTAGCAGCTATGATCCCAGCACAGCTGAGGTCCATGGCTGGAGGCACACTGAGTGGGTCTGATCATAGGAGACCCTGGAGCTTGTCTTGGCAGAACCACATGGGCAGCTCAGGTTAGGTCATCTGCAGGAACAATGACATTCAACTTCACATGATTGATGTGGAGGCTTGGGTGGGCTCCCCTAGCAGCCCAGACAAGGGACAAATGATTTGGGGGCAAATGTTTCTTATTCCCCACCAACAAGTATTGAACAGGTGCCAGGAAGCAGCTCTGTCCACGTCACAGGTGATGGGACAGAGAACAAGGGGAAGCTTCTGCCCTCAGGCTGCCTGCAGGCTCGTGAGGGAGAAATTACACGGAAACGAAGGACCCCCATGAGCTTGAGCTGCATTTGTGAGCAGCAGAGGGAGCAGCTGAGAAAGGGGAGAGGGAGAGGAGAGGCCGTTCCTCACACAGGCTCTATCTACTCTCTTGGGCAAAAGAAATCAGGAAAGCGGGAACTCTACAGTCTTGGAGAGTTTATTTACTCAGTTTTATTTATTTACTCAGTTTCCCCTGATCTACCACTGTGGGTGTCTCACGGGGAGCTTGTGCACAAGGATTTAGCCCAGAAATAAGTGCTGGATCCATCCAGTCCCTGCTCAGAGCTGTCAGAGGGGTAAGAGGCAGGACCAGAGCTGCGGGCGTCATGCTCACGTGACAGGTGTCCCCGGGGTGGGAGTCTCCTGCTTCTTCCCATTAAAACGCGGTCATGGCGTGGCCTGGCCTGCGGACCTCACTGTAGACAGTAGTGAGAGAGTTCTCCTCTTCTAGATGTGGTTCTCCCCTACCCTGCAGTGCAGACAGAGGATAGCATAAGGGGCGCAGAGAACCCAAAGAGACTCACACAGACCCAGAGCTGCTGACATGACCTCCCACAGTGCCCAATGCTTCACGGGATCCCAGAAGAGTTTTCTTAGTTGATCCTGCATTATGGGAAAGCGCACAGAGCAATCGAGGACAGAACCAGCAGGTGACTGGGATCCACAGGCACAGAGGGACTTGGGAGAACTGCCTCCTCCCCCGGCCTCACCTTGTCCCTGCGGTCTCCAGACTCCTGATAGGTCTGATCTGCATAGTGGATGCCACCATCCGGGTCCCTGGGCTCCTCCTGCAATCCTGCCCCTGAGTCACACACAGATGGAGGTTGAGTCTCAGGCTGGAAGCCTGTACCTTCCCCCACAGCCACATCAGCCAGCGCCTGCAGGGACATTCCCCGAGGAGCAAAATGCAGGAGAAAAGAAGCCCAGGGACGCCTGGGTGACTCAGTCGGTTAAGCCTCTGCCTTCGGCTCAGGTCATGATTCCAGAGTCCTGAGACCGAGTCCCACATCGGGCTCCCTGCTCAGCAGCGAGCCTGCCTCCCACTCTGCCTGCTTGTGCTTTCTCTCTCTCTCTGACAAATAAAGAAAGAAAGAAAGAAGCCCAGAGTCCAGCAGAGGAAGTGGTGTCCGGGTACAGGGAGGAAAGTGCAACCTGCCTCTCCCAGACTCCAACTTCTTCTTCCCACGTCTCATCCAAAGGTATAGTCCAGCTTCAAGGATCATCAGTATGACCACAATAGTCCCCAGGATGTCACGCAGGAGAGCAACAAGAGATGGTCCATGTAGATCTGTTTCCATCGCACAGAGAGTGAGGAAGGTTGAGGCAACAGAGAACTGAGGACGCCCATTGCCAGGCACATGGAGACTCTGAAGAGACCTGGTCAGAAGCTCGAGAGGGAGGAGCATGGCAGAGGCTCTCACTCAGCCCATTCCTGAGCTCCTGCTTGGGGCCGGGGTGCTGAGAGGAGCAGGACATGGTGCCCGCCCTTGAGGAGCCTCTCAGCAGGGGGAGGGCTGACACATGCCAGAGGCTGCCAGCCAGAGCCATCCCAGGGCACTAGAGCTTATACCTTGTACCCAGGTCATCAGGGAGGGCCTCCTGGAGGAGGTGATGGGCAAGCCTGGTCTTGAGGGAGGAGTAGGAGATTGCTGCATATTCAGGGTGGGTGAGACATCCCAGGAAGGAGACCCATGACCAAGTATAGCTGTGACAACTGACCAGCCCTGGGAGCTACTGGCACCCACTGGGGCCGGCCAGAGAGGGACCAGGCAGGAGGACCTGGGTGGGAGGATGAGAGGGAGGCAGGAGCCTCTTTCCAGAGGGCACAGTGGGTCCGTGAGGCATGAGATTCCTCTGGGATCAGGGATACTGAGGCAGCAGGTCCACCAGCTGGTGGAGGAGGGGGTGGAGAGAGAGGTGGCTCAAGAGGAACCAAGTCATTCATTCATTCAGGGACCCACTAACTGTGAGCAAAGGGCCTGAGGCCAAGGCTGGGACAGGCATTCCAAGGAGCAGCAGACATGGCCACTGCCCACCAGGGGGTCAGGCTGCACAGGACACTAATCAAAGGCCAGAGCATCAGCTTCCAGGGTGGGGCCATTGACTGCTCCTTAGAGCAGATGAGGTGTGAGGGCAGGACAGCAGCAGCTCCTCCAGGGCCCTGAGCCACTGAGGCTGAAGAGCCCCTGTGCAAAGTCTCTTCATACTGGGACTGCCCCCAGCACGCGGCCCTGTGGGACTGCCCGGGTCACAGGCCCCCAGAGCCAGCTGCAGGGAGGGGGTCCCTGGATGGGAATAAGTGGGGAGTGGGGGACTCCTGACTTGGAAGAGCTGAGGGCAGAGGGAGGGGCCTGAGCAGAGGCTGGTAGCCGAGGAGAGCAGGACACATCGGGAGTACAGGCAAGCAGCTAGGTGTGACATGACCAGAAATGGGCAGAGGATCTGCGAGCCCTGAATTCTACAGGGAGTCACTGGCCCAGACCCTCAGATGGCACAGACCATGGACACCCCCAACTCGCTTTTCCTGAAAGCCACCCTAGACACACTCAGGATGATGGATGGGGTCGGGGAGAGGTACCTGCTGGCTGCCGCCTGGACCAGCAGGGGTGAGAGCTGGAGACCAGCACGGGAGGGACCCCAAAGGACAGAAGCAGGTTGGATGTTCCTGCCAGAGTCCTGGATGGGGCGACCATGTGGCAAGGGGTGACATAAACATGGGAGACAGAAGTTGAGACCCCTCGCCCTGGGTTCCCTGAGCTGCGGGAGAGTCCCTCCCCTCCAGCAGATGCACTCACCACGACCACAGATGTCCCCAAGGTCCAGGGTGGCAGTTCTCTGGTCCACCTGGTTGCTGACCACACAGGTGAGGCTGGGGCTGGGCCAGCTCAGGGGCAGGGTCACAGCCAGGGTCCAGGGGTTGGGCACTGGTCCTGGGGTCGGTCTCTGCTCCAGCTCCCTGGGGAGACCCTCGCTGTCCCAGGACACAGTCAGGTCCTCCCTGGTTCCTGTGGTGTTACACTCCATGGTGATGTTGCACCAGCCTGGTGTGAGGGACAGATCCATGGCCTGGATCTGGGGAAGGGGCACAGGCTCTGGGTTGGGAGGGACAAGAGGACAGAGTCTCAGGTGAGTGTAGAACATCACAGCTCCTGCTTCCTCCTGCGGATTCTCCCTGAAGCTCTGGCTTCCTCCCATTAGGACACTGATTGCATTTTACGGGTCACAGGAAATTGACCGAAATATACAGCAGGATCATTAAGGAAGGAGCCACTGAGCTCAGCTCTATGTGATTTCACTAGACTGAGCAAGTCTTAAAATTCTCCCAGGACAAAAAGATACTGTAGTCGCCTACCCATAGCCAATCAATTCTAAGAGATTGAGGTGTCACGTAGAAGAAAGAGAAGTTGGAAAAGGATTTTCCCGGTCCAGAACCCAGCCCTACTTCTCCTGTTCAGATGGTTCCCGGGACGGCAGAGCCCATGGTACAGCCGGTTCTTGGCCAGCTCTGGAAGCCCAGAGATCAGCCCGGACTCCCACCAGGAGAGACTGTGGTGGGAGTCACTAGGAATGGCCTTCCTAAGTGTGGTTGCAAGATGCCCTGAACTTGGAGTCCACACGGGAAGACAATGGACAGACTGACAGTCAGTCTTGGGGATCTCAGGGACCTGAGTCTGCGAAGGCCACTCTCTCTGGGGCAGGACGTCTCCCTGTGCAGGGGGGAGGGGTGCACACAGAGACAGCTGCTCCCTGAGGGTCTGAGGAAGTTACCCTGTGAACTTCTCCTCCATCCGTGGGGGTTCAGAGGGGGACCGTGCAGTCCGTGAGTGAGCTGACTCGGGCTGGACTGAGAAGGACGAGGGGACAGGGTGGGAAAAACCACACGCAGGATTCCAGATCCTGCTAGGTGACGAGTCTCCCCCAACCATGACCACGTGCTGACCCTCAGAGACCATAGGTGTCGTAGGTTCCCGGGCAAAGGGGAACTGAGGCTGGGAACTGCTGATCCTAAACTAGAGATGGTCTGGATTCCCCGGACAAGCCCCATGTGATCACAGGGTCCTCACAAGTGAGAGGAGGCAGGAGAGGAGGTGGGGGAACGCGGTGTCAGATGGACTCATCCCACCAGTGCCACCTGGGAAGGAGGAAGAAGGGACCACGATCCAGGGGGTGCGGATGCCCCTAGAAGGGGGGACAGGAGCAGAAGTGGATTCTCCCCGGAGCCTCCCTGCGGACTCCTGGACCTCATGGCAGAGGCTCTGGGGTCTGACTCCCACCCTACAGCCCTTGAGGACCCCAGGGGGTGTGTGGTCAGCCACTGAGGTGCAGTCACCTGTTACAGCAGCACAAGACAGTAAGAGTCCCACCAAGGACCCTGAGTCCTACGGGGACAACGAGTGTTACGGCAAAATCCCCGTTTCTCCCCATTCCGTGTTCCCTCCTGAAGCACAGACGTGACTCGTCCCTGGTGTGAGTCTCAGCTCTGCCTGCACTTGTGCTGACCTCACAGCATCGGATTTCTGGGGAGAAGATCGAGTCCGAAGGCTGCGGTCTGGAAGGAATCCTGCAAGCGGGGCACACGGACACTCCTGGGGACAGAGGAAGGGGGTCAGCTGTGGGGCTGGGGGAGGGGCCGCCATGTACCGTAGACCATCAGGTGGAAATCCTGGTCATACTGTCTTCCTCTTGTATAGGACACTCGAGCCCGGTACAGCCCACTGTCCTCAAGGGTCAGGTTGTCAATCCTCAGGGTCGTTGCATTGAGCACATGGACCCTCTTCTCGAACTTGTCCTGGAAGTTGACCCATTCTGGAACATCTCTCCCAGGAAACACATACAGCATGACTATGTAATTGGATCTGGATACGACGCCCCAAGACATCTTCTCCAGCTCAAATTCTGGAGGTAATTCTGGATTTCTGATCACTAGGAACAGCACAGAAGCTCCTTCCAGAATCGTCCAGGGCAGACCCATGGGCTCCAGGACTCTGGGTCACAGCGCTGCAGACACCTAGGGCATAGGACGCAGAAAACGGTGGTTCTCATTAGGAATAAAGGAGGAAACCCTAGAACCCAACTTCCTGAAATCCATCCCGTGTGCCCCCTTGACTGGGAAGGCAGGAGATGCCATGAATTTGAGGCGAGGCTGGAATCCCTCCTGGTCCCAGGGGAGCGTCCCCTTGAGCAGGTCACGGGAACTTGCTCACCTGCAGTGTCCTGACCCCTGACAGCGAGAGGATGAATGTCAGGAGATCTAGATTCTGAAGCACGAACACATTTCGGGGGCCACAGCGAGTGCATTTCCGCAGGAGGCAGGTTCTCACGGGGCTGCAGAGACCCCTCGTGCCCACAGGCCGTGTGAGCTGTCCTGGAGGGGGCCACTTACGGGGACTCCCCTCTAAGGAGCAGAGTGCCACTAACGTGATGGACGGCCCTCAGGGACAGCAGGTCCGACAGGAGTATGACCCCATCTTACTGTGACCCTGTCTCCTGCTCTCTGTGACGAAGCCCGCCACGGTATTGTGGGCAGCCCCGTGGAGAGACCCCCACAGGGAGGGAAGGAAGACAGCCTCTGGCCAACACCCAGGGCGGGTGAGGCCTCTGTCCCGCACCCACAGGAAGTACGCCTGCGGGCGCCTGACGCCCAGATCCTGGGTGACCCTTGAGGTCCCTGCAGCCCCAGCCCAGACCTAATGTCCGTCTCAGTGGACCTGAGGACCCAGCCGTAGTCCTCTGGGTCCTGACCTGCACGAGCTGCGAGCCCACACCTGGTGTGTGTCCAGGCACCGAGGGGCGGCAGGTGACCCCCCACAGGTGACCACGGCGCTGACGGAGGTGGCGCCCTGTCCCCTTCCAGAGCAGGCCCGCAGTCAGGCTCGGCAACGCTGGGATGCTGTCCCTGACACGTCCAGGAGCCCCGGGTCTGAGGACAGGGGAGCTCCCCAGACGGAGGGAGGGTCTGCGGGCAAGACTCCCTGCCCTGATACCTGCCACAGGGGCCACAGCAGAGACACAGACTGTGCAATCGCCCCTGGAGGTATCTCTCGCCGTCTAGAAATAGCGGGATCTCGGCTCGTGCTTGTGGCCGCACTCGCCACCCGGCCGGGCCCACTGCCAGGGACGAGAAAATGTGAGGGAGACGGTGAGCGCCTGGTGAGCTCGCCGCGCCGGCCCGCAGGACAGGGCCTCTGTGTGGACAGCACGCATGGCTGTGCAGACACTGGGATGACACATGGGGGGTCTAATCGGCCAAAGGCAGCTCCATCTCAGCCTCGGACAGACTCTGCCCATCGCCTCCTGAGAGTGACCCCAACCGCTCTCCCCCCAATAATGCTGAGGTTCCCACCGGCACACGGAGATCAAGCTTTCTGCCCTTCGCCAGACTGATGAGAACATTATGTCCCATTATATCTAAGGAACATTCCTCCTGTGAATGAGCCTGGCAGTTCCTCATGAATTAATGCACAGAACGACAGTGTCCGTCACACCCGCGTCCCCACCCAGTCCACGGCCACGGCCCATCTCGTGCGCAAATACGCAGAGTGTGGTGCACACAGGACGCCAGCCCCGAGTCAGAGAAGCCGCCCTTGTTCCAACAGGGGCTCCCCGAGGGACAGCAGATCTGCTCCCAGGGCGGCACCTGCCCACAGGCTGCTCCCCAGGAATCCTGAGCCCACACTGTCGCTCTCCGTGCCTCCAGCGTGGGTCAGAGGAGTCCACCCCAGGGGACAGGGACACGGACGCTGACGTTTCTGCCGATCATGGGCAGCTGCTGCGTGGCTCCGGTCAGGCTGTTCCTGAGCGGCTGCTCCGTCCCCCGACCCCCACAACCTCGGCCGAGGCAGCTCACTGTCCGGAGCAGGCCATGCACACCGGGGTGCACACCTGCTCAGGAGCAGAGACAGAGACAGTGGAGGCCCGAGGACTGCAGGGAGCCTCGAAGATGCATGCCTCCCCCCTTGGAGGGTGGAGGAGGTGACCACAGGTGGTCCTGGGCTCTGGGTTCTGACGGGGCCCAAGCAGACTCCCCGGCTGTCCGTCCCCGTCAGGACACAGGACGAGGGCAGGACAGGAGGGAGACATGGAGGAGAGGCCTCGGAGAAACCACAGGACAGTCCTGTCCAGGGGGAGACCCCCCCCAATCCAGGATGTCACAGCTGAAGGGCCTTCAAGGGGACCTTTCACAGAGGAGTTGCTCGCTCAAGGGCAGGAGGGGGACTGGTCTAGGTCACACAAGGCAGAGCCAGACCTGCAGCCGGCCTCCCTCTCCTCCTGCCCATTACCTCCCCAGTGGGAAGCTACACCACCCATCCTGCCCTCCCCACCCCCTGCAGCCCCACCCCTGGCCTCCCCTGCCCTGCCCAGGGCTCCTCCCTCCCAGCACTGCGGTCTGGTCTGTGGTATCTGAGCAGATCTGGGGTCTCACCCCCCAGCTACTGTCCCGGGAGAAGGGACTCAAGTACTCGGCGGGCTTTGGCAGGGAAGGGACGCGGGGCTGCCTGCGGGTTAACCGGCGCCTGCTGGAAAGGGGGGAACCCGGGACAGAGGAGGCTCAGCCCCCAGGCTGCGGGGGAGGAGCGGCCCAGAAGCTGGAAGCCCACTCAGGACAGGAGGAAGACCCGACAGTGCTCAGATCTGCAGACGGTGCTGACCCCAAGGAGGGCAGAAGGTCAGGGGCGGGTGGCTGTGAGCTAGAGAGTCCGAGTTTATGTAAATCAGATGGAACGTGACTTGCCACCTTCAGCGCAAACTTTTGTCCCTTTCTCCGTTCTCCTGCCTCGGTTCCCTCCGTCCCTTCCTCGCTGTCTTTCTCAGTCGTCCCGCCGCGACCTTTACGGACGACACTGTGTAACTTCCGTGGGTCTCCGGCTCAGTACAACAGGGACAGTGGAGGAAGCCCACACGCAGACAGGACGGCACCTTGTTACCGTGGTCCCCGCGCCGTGCCCGCCTCATGGTCTGATGAGGAAAGACCCTGTTTGCCAATGTCCTCCGATTCCAGAAACGTCCTAGAATCGCTGCGGCCCAGGGAGGGGTGTTTCCCTCGAACCAAACACGACAGACCGGAACAGCCTCCCCTGCCCTCCTCAGGATTCAGCTCCGAGGATCTCAGTGTTTTCTCCTAGTTCTTATTTAACGTGTTCCGCAGAAGCACCTGGACTCCGATGAAGGAATGACTGGAATTTCAGGTTTCTGAGAAGATGACTTTTTTGAGTTCCATTTTGAGGCCTCCTGATGCCCCCCAGGTACCCCCACCCAGATCAGAGGTCAGCAGTCTCCCGTTCCGGGCTCACCCCTACACACGGCAGGTGGGCGCGGACCCTGCAATGCTGGGGGCTCCTGTCCTTCCCTTGCAAACAGAATGTCACTGGACTCGGGGCCACATCTTGCCAAGGAGCCAGACTAGCGCGGCCCCTCCAGCTCAGACAGGGGCTCTGGGTCGGCCCCTCCTGCACACGGTAGCTGCCAAGGCTGCCGGTCCCCTGTGCACGGCAGGGGGGGATGTCTGTCCCCACCCCGGGTCCCCCAGAGCCACTCCTGTGTCTCCTCCATCCTCTCCCCCACGAGGCTCCGGGGTCTCCCAGTCTCACCGCCCTGGGTTGGGGGAAAGGGGTTCCCTTCATGCTGCCAGGCAGCCGGGTCGGGGTTCCCAGCCTGGCCTCAGCCCAAAGCTCCCTTTGTTCCCTCTGTCCACCCCGGGGCTCTGACCCAGCGCACCGCGTGTGCTCCGTCCTCACGGAGCTGCTCCGTCTGGTTCTTCAGCACAGACCCCAGCCAGCCCGGGAGCTCCTGCCTCCCTGCCCGCCCGGAGGCCTCCCTCCCGGGGGTCCCGGGCCACTCACTGAGGAGGAGGCTGGTGAATCGCAGGAGCCCAGAGGCCCCGCACAGGTAGAGGTCTTCTGAGCAGGTGAGCATGGCCAGCTGCTTCCCTGCTGGCTCAGCGTGGACCGATTCTGCTTCAAGGAAACATCCAGAATACAGACGTAAGAGGAGGAGGAAAGCTTCTTCACTCACAAGAGCCCTTAGGCTTCTCCGCACCCCAGGGGCGGGGCTGTTAGTCCTGCGACCTCACTGTCCAGCCTAGAGTAACCCACTCCCATCTCTGATGTTAGCTCAGCACCCGCAGGGGGGCCTCAGGAGATAACTGTACAGTAAGTGTGGGAACAGCCCCCCTCTAGGAGTCCCGGTGCCGAGAGACCCCGTCCCTGTGCTCACAACCAGCTGGTGGTCTCCCGTACCCAACCTGCACCCCTAGAACCCCTGACCTCTGTCCCTGGGCTCCCACTCACCCCTAGCCACTCTGTTTGCCAGTGTCAGCCGTGGCCAGGCACAGAGTCCCCTCCTAGAGCCAAGGACACGGGGCCTCTCCTGCTTTGGGCCTGTCCACTGTCTTTACACCATCTCACGAGTCGCATCTCCTGTCTGATGTTCTGGGAACCTCACTGTCAGGTGTCACAGTGAGAAGCTAGGAGCCCGAGAACAAAGCCTCCTGGGAAGTGTCACCCCCTCACCCCAGAGCACACAGGGCACGTCCCCACTGCTGGTCCTCAGGGCTCTGTCTGCAGCCTAGGGCAGGCCCTGCCCCACACAGGACCAAGCCCACCCCCACAGGAGCGGCCTCACAGCCCCCTTCCCTGTGAGGCTCTGCCAGGCCTGGGCCAGGCTCACACACAGGCAGGGCTGGAGAGGGACACGCGCCTCTGGCCACAGACTCAGCGGCCTCAGACTCACAGCCACGTACGGAGGGTCAGGCCAGGCCTCCTCTTCCCAGATGGGTTCCCATAAAGTCAAGAACCCTGGTCTCCTGTGGGCCCCAGGGGAGCAGCTCCATCACTAACCCCAGGCCGGTGCCTCTTTCCCTGCCCACTGGGCTCTCCCTTAGCTTCTCAGACCCTCCGATCCTCAGGCTAGATCCCCAGGACTGGCCCAGGGCCCCGCACTCTAGGTGGTCAGCCTGTTGGCTGTTGAACCCATTTTATGGATGTGAGACCCGAGTCCTAAGGGTTTGGTCCTCCCTCCAGAGGTCACCCAGCAGAGCAAGAGTCAAGGTCTTCACTCCCAACAAGGAACTCTGAGAAAGCCCATGTCACCGCCGCTGTCCTATCCCAGTGTGTGGCCTCCAGCGATCACCGCATCCAGTCTGGGCTCCCCGGAACTGCTCTGTTCCCCTCAGCCCAGAGAGCCCTCGGCACTGCCTGTTCCCCCGCTCCCACCCAGTGATGGGAGAGCCCTTCCCTGGGCCGTCCCTGAGCCTTGTGGGCAGAGACTCCTCAGATAGAGTCCAGATATGGGCAGCTCCTCCCTTCAGGGTGACGGGGACCAAGTCGGCTGTGCCCCTGTCCCATCGCTCCAGGCCTGGGTGAGCCCTCTCAGGGGAAGAACTCTTTGCTTGTGCAAACCCCACCCTCGGGTGGGGCCCAGGGCCCAGGAAGGAGACCCCAGCATCTGCTTTCCGGGACCCCGGAGGATCAGCCTGGACACACTCCATGCTGGGGCAGCCCCCGGACTTTCTATACCTGCAGACACTGATCTCTGTCCCCTCCCGCTGCCCTGTGCAGCAAGACAGCCCAGGTCACAGTCCTCTGTGTGTCCAGGTCTCTGTGGTTCCCAAGCTCGTTCTCTTTGGGGGACAGTGGGGCTCAGGGTTACCGTCCATGTCACAGATGAGCAAAGTCAGGACCCATAGGTGATTTGATGAGCCCCCGGTCTGGACCCCAGGACAGGGCAGAGTCAGGCCCAGGTCTCAGGCCTCCTAGGCCTCTGGTCTTTTTAGCCCCGAGTCCCTCCCAGACCTTGAGAAGCCACACTGAGGGGGAGGGAGGCCAGGCCTGAACCAGGGCAGCCTCTCTCCTGTCTCACACCCGCAGGCAGAGGACACGAGGCTATGGTTATAACTCTGCAGCCCCTGGGGTCCACGGTGGCTATTTGCTGACCACATCCACCCCTTGCACTGGCTGAGTCACACAGAGGACAGACCTCCAGCCCCGCGCAGGGAGGGGGAGGTTGTTCTCCCATACTCGAACTGTTCTGGAAACTTCCAACCTGTCTGGACACAGCTCTCTGGTGGGCAGAACGCTGGTGACCTTGAAACCGAGGACACGTGCTGGGCAGTGTGGCTTCTGTGCTGACCTTGGGCTTCAGGCTGCACACCCTCCTGGAGATACAGGGACTCCATCTGTGGCCGGGGGAGCTCAGGCTCTTGGACCAGTCACGGTGAGGCTTGATCTCTCTTCCTCACGCCTTCCTGCCTGTCCCAGGATACAGGGCTGGATGGCCCCAAGCCCCCAGCTCTCAGCACAGTGGGGACAGGGAACTTGAAGGAGTCACTGGGCAAGTCTCTGGGCCTGAGTGGGGCCGGTAAGCTCACCCGTGCTCCCGGAGACTCCAGAATGCCCCTGGCGGAGAGATGTCGTGCATCAGGAACGTGCTCGAGTTCCTACTAGACCAAGCTCCCAGGGGCACCCCTCCTGCCTCTCCCTTCCCCTCATTTGCTCTCAGAGAAGCAGAAGTGATCTTGGGGACAGGCAGCCCCTGAGGGAGAAATGCCCTCCCTCACCCGGCGCAGTCAGGTTTTCCACACAAGAGCCTGAAGCCCACGTCCAGTGAGGACACGTCAGTGTGAATCACGTCATTGCCGACGTGGACACTGGATTCTTCCCCCCTACCCAGAGACCAACCCATGAACCCTAGGGAATGAGTGACCTCATTGTGGCCATCGGGTGGGGAGGTGAAGAACAAGAAATGCACTACTTCTGTGGGCGCTGGACCAAATATGGGATGACTGAGGGATGTGTGTCCCGACCTTGCAGCCAGGGCTGGGGGTCTGAGCTCCCGTAGGATCCCCCTGGCCTGGTGTCAAACACAGGGAGCCGAGAAAAACCGGAGAGGGAGGAGGCGCCCCACCTGGGGCTGGTGTGGGAGCAGAGCCCTGCCCTTGCCACCATCACCATTTGGCACAGTGGCTCTGTCCTGGCTCAGGCCTGGGATCCTCCCCAACGGTGACACTGAGAGCCATGGGACCCCAGATGTCGCCAAGACCTTCCAACACAGGGATGGAAGAACTCCTCCCGCCCTGAGATGCTGTCCTGGGGTCAGAATCTGCCCCTGATTCTCCAGACCCGTGAGAGCTGGCCTCGGCCCACCCCAGCACGGGAAGGATCCCACAGCTTGTCCCCCCTTTCTCTTCCTGGGCGCCCTGGCTGTGGATCGAGTGAGGAGGGGAGGCAGGTCCCAGTCCCCACTCTGCAGGGTGGACAGATCTCGGGGGACCTGCTTCCCAGGGTCTGAGCCACAGAGCAGGGCCCCCACCCCGATCTGGGGAGAATCTATAATGATGGCTGTACAGGGTGTTGCTGAATTTGGACCTTGAAGCAGTTGGACCCGTATCCTAAAGCAGAGGTCACACTCTGCTGTTGTAACAATTCTCTCTGTGGGTCTGAACACACCCTGTGGGCCTGGGACATCTTGTCTCCATGATTCCCAGAGCAGGTCCTCCCAGCATCTTTCAGGCCATGCACATTTATTGAGCACCTGCTGTGTGCAGGGCGCTGAGGCTCATGTCTTCACGGAGCAGGTGTCCCAGGCCCCGTGGCATCATGAACGTGGACAGCACGCGCAGGACCAACACCTCCTCCTCCCTGGCTGTGCGTCCCAGTCCCGCTGGGGGACATTCTGGGGTCTCCGTAGGAAATCCAGGCCCCTGAGACCAAGGACACACGTTCCCTCTTGTGTCCTCAGGCGTCACACGGGCTCTTCAGGGCGTGGGTGCAGAAGATGTTTGCTGGATGGGGGGACGACTCTGCTTCCAGAAGCTTTGGGGTGGACCTGGGGCAACTCTCCTCTGGACACTAAGCCCCGATGTGGGTCACTGACCGCACCCGAAGCAACCTAGGATTCCTCCCACGGGCATCACCGCAGACAAAGGGCCTCAGGCCTGTCTGGTCTCAACCCGGGAAGGTGATCTAGACCCAGTCCCGGCTCAGAGCCCCGCCTGCTTGAGCTCTGCTCCTTGGTCTCCCACCGCCTGGTTCCAGAGGTCCTGCCAGAGAAGGCTGCCGCTCCCGCCCCCCACCGACCCCAGTGAGCACCTGCCTCACCCCTGCCCCAGCAGGCCCAGACCCAGGACCCGCTGCAGGCTGGCAGGGGCCTCAAAGGGTGGGTGCTGGGCTCAGGGTTCAGCTTCCTCTTCTAGTGGACATTTCCCAGAGTAGGTGATGGCTCGTGATGACGGAGCAGAAGCTCCAAAGGAACTTTGCTCCAAAAAAGGAAGAAGGAACCTGAACTCCTGGTCATACATGTTGTGAATCTCAGAGTAAAGGATAAAACTGATGTTGCCCTGGAGTCGGGGTGGTGAACATCTCAGGAGGGATGTGGTTGTCGCGTTTCCATATTCATCTGACCTCAGCCCCCACCCCGTGTTGAGGAGCGTCTCTCACAGCTGATGTCCCTGGATCCCACCAGAATCACTGATGAGGGTCAGTTGGGCCCGAGTGTGGACACCATGAGTGACAGCGGCAGAGCTGTGCTGCGTTCTCCCCACGAGCCCTCTACCCTTATCACTGTCCCCACAGGGCAACTCCTGGGCCAAGAGCACCTTTCCCTGAACCCCTGTATGGTCCATGTACCGAGTGTGAGTGTTTAGGGGGACCCGTCAGCCCCCGACCCAGACCCTCCCCGATGGTGGCCTCGTTCCTTCCACAAACAGTGCAGGAGCTCCTACTGTGAGCCACCCCAGCGCTCACACACATGCACACACACATGCACACGTACGAGTGCACCCAGCAACCGCTCTGCCTTCCTCCCCTCCTCACGGGAACCACAGTCCATACGGCGAGCAGGGCTCTGGATGACAGAGCAGGGTGGGGGCTCAGCACCGGCAGTGTGGTTTCCGGTTACACCAGGAGGTCAGAACAGGTTCCCCACGAAGGGGATTTTGGAGAAGAGACTGGAAGGAGGTGAGGAGTGACTGCAGACATCTAGGGAAATCGCTTTCCTGGCCCAGGTGACGTCCCATGGAGTGACCCTCACCTGGGACCTGCCTGGACTGTTCCGGGAGCAGGAGGTCAGTGTGGCCAAAGTGTCCAGGCAAGATCGGTAGGAGATGGAGGTCAGAGAGGTAACAGGGACCCCGGATGGGTCCATCCTGACCTAGAATTTTGGGATGCCTGAGCCAGAAGGGCCTCAGAGTTGACCTGCTGGACAGCTGAGAAAACAGGAAAGGCTTGCCCTGGGGCACCGGGATAGAACTCGGCTCCTGAACAGCCTTTCTCAGGCCCGACTCTGGCCGGAGCAGAGCTGACCTGCGCCTGGGGCAGGGCCTGCGGTCCCCCCTTCAAGTGTCCAGGAAAGATCTGCGCCGCCCTGGCCCAGCAGGGTGGGGCTGGGAGCCCTGGGTGCAGGCGGCTGTCGCTGCGGCCCCTTCCACCAGGGGGCGCTGCTCGCACAGCTTCCCCCACCGACACCTGGGGAGCTCAGGGCTGGGGTCAGGTCTTTCCTATGGCTGCCCCGGGGCTGACCCCGAGGTAGGGGACCTGTGCTGGACCGGATGAAGGGTCTTCAGTCTTGCAGAGACAGAGCCTCACGACAACAGAGACTTTGGCCTTCGTCCTTCTCTCGTTGGCCATCTTCCGTGTGGGCTGGTGTCTGCGGACAGAGCCGTCCGGGACCATGAGGACGAAGCAGGAGGACAAGACCCGGTGCCCAGGACGGTGGAGCAGAAAGATGGGGCAGCCCGGGAGCCCGGCA
>NC_081566.1:64831536-64845252 GCF_022355385.1 Mustela nigripes
TGACTTGGAAGGGCTGAGGGCAGAGGGAGGGGCCTGAGCGGAGGCTGGCAGCCCAGGAGAGCGGGACACATCGGGAACGCAGGCTAGCAGGTGGGTGCGACGGACCCCGGACGCCCCCAACTCACTTTTCCTGAAAACGTCTCTAGGCACACAAGGAAGGGTGGATGAGGGCGGGGAGAGGTACCTGCTGCGTGCTGCCGGGACCAGCAGGGCTGAGGGCTGGAGAGCAGCCTGGGAACAACACTGAAGAGCAGACGCAGGTTGGATGTTCCTGCCAGAGTCATGGACAGGACAAGCAGCAGGGGGTGACATAAACATGGGGGACAGAAGCCGCGAACCTTCACCCTGAGCTGCGGGAGAGTCCCTCCCCTCTGGCAGGTGCACTCACCGCGGCCACAGACGTCCCCAAGGTCCTGGGAGGCAGCTTTCTGGTCCGCCTGGTTGTTGACCACACAGGTGA
Source organism: Mustela nigripes (assembly GCF_022355385.1). Lineage (NCBI taxonomy): Eukaryota > Metazoa > Chordata > Mammalia > Carnivora > Mustelidae > Mustela > Mustela nigripes. Next base: position 64,831,997 of record NC_081566.1, read on the forward strand.
GGCTGGGGCTGGGCCGGCTCAGGGGCAGGTTCACAGCCAGGGTCCAGGGGTTGGGGGCTGGTCCTGGGGCCGGTCTCTGCGTCAGCTCCCTGGGGAGACCCTTGCTCTCCCAGGACACAGTCAGGTCCTCCCTGGTTTCCGTGGTGTTACACTCCATGGTGATGTTGCACCAGCCTGGTGTGAGGGACAGATCTGTGGCCCGGATCTGGGGACGGGGCACAGCCTCTGGGGAGGGAGGGACAAGAGGACAGAGTCTCAGGTGAGTGTAGAACATCACAGCTTCTGCTTCCTCCTGCGGATTCTCCCTGATGCTCTGACTTCCTCCCCGTTAGGACAGTGAATGCATTTTACAGATAACAGGGAATTGACCCAAATATACAGCAGGTGTCAGTAAGGAAGGAGCCACTGAGTTCAGCTCTATGTGATTTCACTAGACTGAGCACTTTTTCCCTAGATTTCACTAGACTGTGTCTTAAAATTTGCCCTTGATAAAATAAATGCTAGAGCCACCTAGCTGAAACCCATTAATTCTATGAGAGTGGGGTATGCCCTAAAAAAGGAGAAGTTGGGACAGGATTTGTCCTAGTCCAGACCATGGCCCTGTTTCTCCTGCTTGGATGGTTCCCAGGATGGCACAGCCTGTGGTGCCGATGGCCACGGGCCAGCTCTGGGAGCCAGAGATCAGCCGTAGGCTCCACCAGAAGAGGCCGCAGTGGGGGACACAGTGGTGGTTCCAAGGTATGCACACTCCAAGGTGGCTGTAACAGGCACCGAGCTTGGGGTCCACCCAGGAAGACAAGGGACAGACTGACAGTCACTCTTGGGGATCTCCAGGTCCTGAGGGTGCAAAGTCCCCTCTCTCTGGGGCAGGACGTCTCCCTGTGCAGGGGGGAGGGGTGCACACAGAGCGAGCTGCTCCCTGAGGGTCTGAGGAAGGGCTACCCTGTGAATTCTCCTCCATCCGTGGGGGTTCAGAGGGGGACCGTGCAGTCCGTGAGTGAGCTGACTCGGCTGGACTGAGAAGGACGAGGGGGCGGGGCAGGGAGAACCACACGTGGGATTCCGGATCCCGCTAGGTGACGAGTCTCCCCCAACCATGGCCACGTGCTGACCCTTAGAGCCTGAAGATGTCATAGGTTCCAGGACAAAGGGGAATTGAGGCTGAGAACCTGCTGATGGTAAACTAGGGATGGTCTGGATTCTCCGGTGACCACATGACGTGTAATTTCAGGGGAGAAGATCGAGTCCAAAGGCTGCGGTCTAGAAGGAATCCTTTAGGGGATGCTCAGGGACACTCCCAGGGACTGAGAAAGGGGGTCAGCTCTGGTACAGGGGGAGGGTCCGCCACATACCGTAGACCGTCAGGTGGAAATTCCGGTCATATTGTCTTCCTCTCGTATAGGACTGTCGAGCCCGGTACAGCCCACTGTCCTCAAGGGTCAGGTTGTCAATCCTCAGGGTCGTTGTGTTGACCACATGGACCCTCTTCTCGAACTTGTCCTGGAAGTTGACCCATTCTGGAACATCTCTCCCAGGAAACACATACAGCATGACTATGTAATTGGATCTGGATACGACGCCCCAAGACATATTCTCCAGCTCAGATTCTGGAGGTAATTCTGGATTTCTGATCACTGGAAACAGCACAGAAGCTCCTTGAATCCCCTTCAGAGGAACAGGGTTTCCAGAATCGTCCATGGCTGACCCACGGGCTCCAGGACGCTGGGTCACAGTGTTGCAGACACCTAGGGCATAGGACGCAGAAAATGTGAGTGGTTTTTTTAGGAATAAAGGAGGAAACCCTAGAACCCATCTTCCTGAAATCCATCCCGTGTGCCCCCTTGGGCACAGGAGATGCCATGAGTTTGAGGCAAGGCTGGAATCCCTCCTGGTCCCATGGGAGTGTCCCCTTGAGCAGGTCACAGGAACTTGCTCATCTGCAGTGTCCTGACCCCTGACAGCGAGAGGACGAATGTCAGGAGATCTCGGATCTGAAGCACGAGCACCTTTCGGGGGCAGCACCGAGAGCATTTCCGCAGGAGGCAGGTTCTCACGGGGCTGCAGAGACCCCTCGTGCCCACGGACCGTGTGAGGTCTTGGAGGGGGTTCTCTCCTGGGGACTCCCCTCTAAGGAGCAGAACACCGTTAACATGATGGACGGCCCTCAGGGACAGCAGGTCTGACAGGAGTGTGACCGTGTCATGCTGTGACCCTGTCTCCTGCTCTCTGTGACGAAGTCTGCCGCTGTGTTGTGGGCAGCGCCCGAGTATAGACCCTCATGGGGCGGGACGGAGGGCAGCCTCTGGCCACCAGTCTGCAGGGTCTACCCTCATGGAAGTGCTTCATTTAACAGCTGCCACGGCCTAAACGGGGCTCTTGCTCCCTCCTCGTGGGACAGTTCTACTGATGTTGTCCCTGCAAACACCAGCAGCTTGGGATGGATTCTCTGCACACAGGGACTGAGGGACGTCAGCTGGGGGGCATGTCCGCAGCCATGGGTGTGTGGACTCACACCCAAGACATACGTGTCACACGTGAGTGTGTAATTCTGGTTTTGTGATCACTTAAAACAGCACATGCCCAACATGCATGTATGCGCTTCACACGCGTGTGTGTGGACAGCACGCATGGCTGTGTAGACACTGGGGTAACCCATGAGAGGTCTATTAGACCAAAGGCAGCTCCATCTCAGCCTCGGACAGACCCTGCTCATCGGCCTCCTGAGAGTGACCCCAACCGCTCTCCCCCCAATAATGCTGAGGTTCCCAGCGGCACACGGCGATCAAGCTTTCTGCCCTTCGCCAGGCTGATGAGAACATTATGTCCCATTATATCTAAGGAACATTCCTCCTGTGAATGAGCCTGGTGGCTCCTCATGAATTAACAGACAGCAAAACACTATCCTGTGTGACCTGGCTCCCGCCCTAGATCAACACACGCGAAGCTCATGTATGTAGAAATATGAAAAGTTCCGAGCAGCAGAAGAGCCCCAGTCCCAGGGTGTCACCGCTGGAGGCCCATAGAGGGGACCTTTCACAGAGGAGGGACTCCCTTGGCAGGGAGAGCGGGAGAAAGACCTGTCCTGGGTCACCCGGGTCAGAGTCAGACTTGGAGCTTCCCCTCCCTCAGCCCAGAGCTTCCCCTGCACGGAGCTGCCCTGCCCTCCCCTGCTCCCCCTGCCCAAGCCAGGGCTCCTCCCTCCCAGCACTGCTCTCTGGTCAACAGTCTTAGCAGGTCTGGGGTCTCATTCTCCAAATATTGTCCCGGGAGAAGGGACCCAAGTACTCGGCGGGCTTTGGCAGGGCGGGGACGCGAGGCTACGCGGGTTAACCGGCCCCTGCGGGAAAGGGGGGAACCTGGGACAGAGGAGGCTCAGCCCTCAGGCTGCAGGGGAGGAGCGGCCCAGAAGCTGGAAGCCCACTCAGGACAGGAGGAAGACCCGACAGTGCTCAGATCTGCAGAAGGTGCTGACCCCAAGGAGGGACAGGTCAGGGGCGGGTGGCTGTGAGCTAGAGAGTCCGAGTTTATGTAAATCAGATGGAATCTGACTTTCAACCATCAACATAGCATTTTGTCCATTTCTCTCTCTTTCTTCCTCACTTTCTTTCTCCATCTTCCAACCCAGACATTTACGTAGGAAACTGTGTGATATCCTGTCTGTCTCGACGCTGATGAAACTGAAAGGAACAGAAACACCACATGTTGCCGACAGGAAGGTCCCTCTGGGAAGGCTCTTCATGCCTTGCCTGCGGACGCAGTGCCCTGTTCACACACGCCCTGTGATTCTGGAATTTCCAAGAATCCCTGCAGCTCGGACGGGGCTGCTGCGCTCACACAAAACAGTGTGTTGGGCTGGCAGAAAGGGCTGCTTAAGATGGCGAAAGTTCCCGCCACAAGCCCTGAGCTCGGACAGCAGAACAAAGACCCAAGCAGGAATCTGAGACCCCCGCCCCAGGCTCCAGTGGACCAATGGGACCCCGACGAGCAGGCGAGATATCCGAGTAAGGGAAACTTGCCAAAAGACCCCTGAGCTCCCCTCCAGACCCCTTAAAAGCCCCCTCCTCCCTGCCTTGGGCGCGACTTCCGCCACTCTGCTTTCCAGAACCTCGCCGGAGGGTGCCCACCTCCTCCCGGCGCCACTTTCCTGGCTCCCCTCCTCCTGAGCCCTGAAACTTCGCCGGAGAGCGTTTTTAATAAATCTTGCCTTGCAGCCACTTTACACGCACTGCTCCCAAAGACCCGGACCTCTCCTGCCTGTCTCCCCTCTCTGAACCCCCGGAGAGCTTCACCCACCCACCGACAAGAGGGCCCCTGGTTCCTCCTCCTCCTCCTCCGTACCGCGATCCCTTACCCCAAGGTCCCTTAAGTTCAGGATTTCTGAACCGGCCCCCTCATCTGCCCCCCCCCCCCCCCCCCCCCCCCACTCCTATCCCAACTCCTGACAAATTTATCCGCAGTAAATGGGAAACTCCAATCAAAGTTTACTGAAGGTCAAATAGGCTCTTGTTATTTGTTAAAATCCGCTAGCAAAGAGATGACTAGAACTGATGGTTAATTGTGTGTCTCAGCGTTTTCATGGGTCATTCTTAAGGTCGCTTGCAAAGTCTTTGGTAACCGTTAACCGAATGGGATAAAGTACGAGAGCGCTGGTCGCAGGAACTAGGTTTACGCTTTTGAAATCTGTTGGTAAACATCTTTTGTGCTTCACTGAATTCTGTTGTAACAGCCGCAGGGCAGGGCTACTGTTTGAGCTAGATCCTCTCGTAAAGAATGGAAGGGGAGACGGATCACCTCCCATTAGCCAGGGATACCCAAAGAGGAGGTGTCCAGCCTGTTTGAATCTGAAGAGTGCCCGACTGTGTGAATGTGTCTGTGTGGCTCCACCCGCACTAGGGCTCGAAAGCCCCCCCCCCCCCGCTGAGTTAGTCTGGCCCCTAAGGGAGGTTGCTGGAGCTGAGGGAGTTGTCCAAGTTCATGTGACCTTCTCTCTACAGGACCTTTCCCAAATTGAGAAATGTTTGGGCTCCTTTTCGGCCAATCCTGATAACTATATCAAAGAATTCCAATATCTGGCCCAAGCCTATGACCTCATCTGGCATGATTTACATGTGGTCCAGACCACCACCCTCCCCACAGAGGAGAGGGAACGCATCCAGGCTGCTGCCCGGGGGCACGCGGATCAGGTCCAGCTCACTGATGCTGCCATGCCAGTTGGAGCCCAGGCGGTCCCCGCTGTAGAACCGGGTCGGCATGATCAGGATGGCCAAGGTGGCCGCCCGCGCCATGACCGCATGGTCCAATGTCTCACAGCCGGCATGCGGGCAGCCTCTAATAAGGCCGTCAATTACAAGATTAGGGAGATTGTCCAGGCCCCTGATGAAAACCCTGCCATGTTTCTTAACCGATTGACCGAGGCTTTAACCCAGTATACTCGCTTGGACCCCGCCTCTCCTGCGGGGGCCACAGTACTGGCTACTCATTTTATCTCTCAATCGGCACCGGATATACCGAGAAAGTTAAAGAAGGCTGAGGAGGGCCCTCAGACCCCCATTTCTGACTTGGTGAAAATGGCATTTAAGGTCTTTAATTCCCGTGAGGAGGCGGCTGAGCTTAAACGACAAGCCAGACTCCAGCAAAAGGTTCAGTTGCAGACCCAAGCCTTGGTAGCAGCCCTGCGGCCGGCCGGCTCCGGGAGCCAGCAGAGAGGGGCAACCAACCGCACCCCCCCTGGGGGGCTTGTTTCAAATGCGGGGCTGAGGGACATTGGGCTTGCCAGTGCCCCAATCCAAAGCCACCAACTCAGCCTTGCCCTCAATGCCATTTGATGGGCCACTGGAAATCCGACTGCCCTAACCTCGGGGTATCTTCGGCGCCTCAACGTGGGGGATCCCCGAGACAGTAAGTCCGGCTTTTCAACTGCTTGGATTGGAGGACGACTGATGAAGCCCAGACTCGGCCACCCTCTCACCCAGGCCGAGCCCAGGGTTACGCTCCAGGAAGCGGGTAAGTCCATCTCTTTTTTGCTGGACACGGGGGCTACCTACTCTGTTCTGCCTTCCTACTCGGGACTTACTCGAACCTCACCAATTATTGTTACGGGGAGCGATGGGACCTCCTCCAACCCTAGGGTGCCCCTTCCCCTCACCTGTAGCCTGGATGGGTTTCCCTTCCCCCACTCGTTCCTATGATTCCTTCCTGCCTGGTCCCTCTACTGGGGAGGGACATTCTCCAGAAACTGAGGGCAACTGTCTGCCTCTCCCCTTCCTCCCCTCTATCCACCTCAGCCCGCCTCATCCTATACCTCTCCACTCCCTCGACCCCCGCTCCAGGTGACCTACCTGCTGTAGACCCTCAGGTGTGGGACAGCTCAGAGCCCATCATCGCTTCCCACCTTACGCCGGTTAAAGTACAGCTTAAGGATAACTCTAAGTTTCCCTCTCAAGCTCAGTTTCCTATTTCCTTAGCCCACAGCCGGGGGCTAAGAACGGCTTAAACGTCAGGGACTCCTGGTCCCCATCAGTTCCCCCTGTAACACCCCATCCTCCCAGTATGCAAGCCCTCAGGGGCTTATCGACTGGTACAAGACCTTAGGCTTATTAACGAGGCCATGGTCCCCCTCCATCCAGTCGTTCCTAACCCCTACACCCTATTGTCTCGCGTTCCCCCAAACACCTCTCACTTGACTGTACTGGACCTAAAAGACGCCTTTTTCACTGTCCCCCTGCACCATGATTCTTATTTTCTCTTTGCCTTCACCTGGGAGGATCCAAACACACACGTTTCTGGACAACTAACTTGGACTGTCCTACCCCAGGGGTTCAGGGACAGCCCCCACATTTTCGGCCAGGCCTTGGCTACAGATTCCCAGCAGTGCGCCCGTAAGGCCAGCACTCTACTATAGTATGTGGATGACCTCCTCCTCTGTAGCCTCTCCCTCTCGGTCTCCCAGGATGACACCTCCACCCTACTTAACTTCCTGGGGGCCAAGGGATATCGAGTCACCCCTCTTCCTACTCTACAAAGGAAACACAAGTCCTCCAGTCCTGGGGAGGAAAGATCGGAGATAAGGGGTGGATCTACATTCAGGACAGGATTGCCCTGCCAGGCAATCTGGCGCACACCTTTAATTACTGACATCCGCCGATCCCTCCATGTCGGCCCATGGGCTCTCCACCAACTTCTTCAGCCATCGTTCTATCATCCTTCCTTATCTAAGGTAATCGAAGTTGTCCACGGGGCTTGCAAAACCTGTTCCGCCGTGAATTCACAAGGAAGAATCCGCAGACCAGGGCCTAACCATCAGTTCCGAGGCCATCAGCCCGGGGAAGACTGGCAACTGGACTTCACTCCCATGCCTCACCATAAAACCTTTCGCTACTTATTAACCTTGGTTGATACGTTCACAGACTGGACCGAGGCACACCTCACAGCTCGGGAAACAGCGGACGTGGTGGGTGCAATACTCATCGAGCACATCATCCCGAGGTTCGGATTGCCCCGGACCCTCCAGTCGGACAACGGACCCGCCTTCATCTCCAGTGTAACCCAACAGGTAGCGGAACCTCAACATAACCTGGAAACTTCACATCCGATACCACCCACAGTCATCAGGTAAGGTAGAAAAGGCCAGCGGGCTGCTCAAAGCCCAACTCACCAAACCTACCCTAGCGACCTGCCTTTCCTGGCCCACACTTCTGCCCCTGGCTCTTGAGATGCCTAAATTATAACCATAACCGCTATTTCTGCTTCTGTACCTTTGCTTGCTAACCCATGAGGAGATGGAAAATTACCAGCAAGCTTTCTATAGGGCCTCTGTAACCACACAACCCCCGCCCAGAATTGAACCTAGCAGAGTGGCCACTCCCGGACCCCCGCCCGGCTCTGGGCGGAGAGGTAACAGCCATCTGGCGCCAGAGAAACCCCCACCCAGAATTGGACGTGACAAAGTGACTGCTCCCGGACCCCCCACCCAGCTTTGGGTACGGGAGATAATAACCATCTGGCACCCCGCGGCTTGACAGGGAGACTCCGGCCAATCCTGAGGGGACACATACCCTAGTGGTGCCAACCAAGCAGTTTGAGGAACGACAGCCCTGTGACCTAACCAATAATCTATTCTCAGCTTTTTCCCGCCCTGTAGTGCACCAGTCATATTATAGAGTTGCTGTTTGATTTTCCCGCGGTATGTAGTGATTTGTTACGAGATACTATGATGTATGCTAAGTCCCTGCCTCCCCAAATAGTGTATAAAAAGTGCTGTGATCCTGAGCTCGGGACCTCTTAGCGTCACCGGCAACGAGTGCGCGGAGGTCCGGGTTCGAACTCGTTAAACGACCCTTGCTGTTTGGCTTTGACTCTGGACTCTGGTGGTTGTCTTTGGGGGGTCTCGAATTTGGGCACAACACTCTCACCAGACTCCGGGCTACGCCGCCGGCCTTTGGGCTTAAGCCCATTCGAATTACTATGCGGCCGGCACTTTCTTAGAAATCATAGCCCTCCGGCCATTTCCCCGCTGCTTTTATCCTGTCTACCTTACCTCACTCGACAGCGACAGCGCAGGGATACCCCTCCCTATTGACTGGCCACTCCCCAACTTCACGGCCACAGATAATATGATCCATATCGGCCCCATTGGGGGAAACATACCTATTACTAATGTGTCCTCCCCCCCACCACCACCACAGCTGCCCTATCACTAACTCCTCCCTCCCGTACTGTGCTCCCTCGGGAATATTTCTCTCGTGCCCTCAGGGAACCTGTCGCTGCCTGACCACTAATGACGCCCTGGGCTGTATATTCATGCTACTCTCTCCTTCTACCAACATCTACTCCGAATCCCAGCTGCTGTCCATCCTATTCCCCCAACACCCTGGAGGAAGGGCTGCCTTCCTCCCATTCATAATAGGGGCAGGAGTAACCACAGGGATGGCAACCGGAACATCCATAGACTTTGATTACAAACTCTCCCAAGCCCTGAATGACGACACGGAACGGCTTGCTGACTCCCTCACAGCCCTACAGACGCTAAGTCACCAGCCTGGCAGCCTTAGCTCTACAGAACCGACGGGCCTTAGACCTTCTGACCGCCGAAAAAGGGGGGACCATTTATTCTCAAATGAAGAATGTTGTTACTTTGTTAACCAATCAGGTATAGTTCCTTCTAAGATCAAAGAACTCAGGGATCGGATCCAAGCATGGCGGCGAGACACGTCCTCCTGGGGCCTGGTCCCCTACACCTGGGGAACCTGGCTGCTCCCTCTGGCGGGACCTGTATGCATGATCCTCCTTCCAGTCTCAGTCGCTCCCTGTCTTTTCCGGTACTTGCAGGGTCGCCTACAAGAACTTGCCCGAGTGTCCGTCAATCAACTCCTCCTCCAGCCCTACTCTCGCCTGCCCACTTCCCACTACCCCTATGACGATGTGCTCCCGCCCCCCACCAGCAGGAAGTAGCCAGAACTGAGTCAACGCCCCTGACAACATTATATTAAGCAAAAGGTCAGAATGTTGGGCTGGCAGGAAGGGCTACTAAAGATGGCGAAAGTTCCCGCCACAAGCCCTGAGCTCGGACAGGAGAACAAAGACCCAAGCAGGAATCTGAGACCCCCGCCCCAGGCTCCAGTGGACCAATGGGACCCCGACGAGCAGGCGAGATATCCGAGTAAGGGAAACTTGCCAAAAGACCCCTGAGCTCCCCTCGAGACCCCTTAAAAGCCCCCTCCTCCCTGCCTTGGGCGCGACTTCCGCCACTCTGCTTTCCAGAACCTCGCCCGAGGGTGCCCACCTCCTCCCGGCGCCACTTTCCTGGCTCCCCTTCTCCTGAGCCCTGAAACTTCGCCGGAGAGCGTTTTTAATAAATCTTGCCTTGCACCCACGTTGCCTGGTGTTGTGTTTATCTCGCCGGGAAAACTTTCCACAGTGCAAACACAAAATTTCTCATTTATTCGTATTTCATTTGTTACACAAAGCAGACAAACTCTGATGAAGTAAGAACCAGGAAATCCGGCATTTGTGGGGGCAGGGTGTTTCCAGTTCCCTTTTTGGGGCCCCCGCTGCTTCCTCCCTGCCCCACCCAAAGCCCAGGTCAGCAGCAGTCTCTGGTGAGAGACTCTCACCCCTCACCAGGCTCTCATCCGGGCTCACCCCTACACACGGCAGGTGGGCGCAGACCCTTGAATTCTGGGGTCGCCTTTCCTTCCCTTGCAAACAGAATGTCACTGGATTCGGGACCTCATCTTGCCCAAGGAGCCAGACTAGCGAGGCCCCTCCAGCTCAGACAGGGGCTCTGGGTTGGCGCCTCCCGCACATGGCAGCTGTAGAGGCTGCCAGTCCCGGTGCAGGGGGAGTGCCCATCCCCACCCCAGGTCCCCCAAACCACCCCTGTGTCCCAGGCATCCTCTGTGCACGGTAGGGGGGGTGCCCATCTCCACCCCAGGTCCCCCAGAGCCACTCCTGTGTCTCCTCCATCCTCTCCACAGGAGGCTCCAGGCTCTCTGGGCCTCAAAGCCCTGGGCTGGGGGAAGGGGGTTCCCTTCATGCTGCCAGGCAGCCGGGTCGGGTTCCCAGCCTGGCCTCAGCCCAAAGCTCCCTTTGTTCCCTCTGTCCACCCGGGGGCTCTGACCCAGCGCACCGCGTGTGCTCCGTCCTCACGGAGCTGCTCCGTCTGGTTCTTCAGCACAGACCCCAGCCAGCCCGGGAGCTCCTGCCTCCCTGCCCGCCCGGCGGCCTCCCTCCCGGGGGTCCCGGGCCACTCACTGAGGAGGAGGCTGGTGAATCGCAGGAGCCAGGAGGCCCCGCACAGGTGGGGGTCTTCTGAGCCGGCGCCCATGGCCGGCCGCCTCCCTGCTGACTCCGCCTGGGCCTGTGAGGTTGCAGAGGAAATACCAGAGCGCAGAATCTAGAAAAGAGGAAAAGCCTTAACCGCAGAGAGCCTTACGCTCCTCCCAGTGATGGGAGAGCCCTTCTCCAGGCCGTCCTTGAGCCTTGTGGGCAGAGACTCCTCAGATAGAGTCCAGATATGGGCAGCTCGTCCCTTCAGGGTGACGGGGACCAAGTGGGCTGTGCCCCTGTCCCATCGCTCCAGGCCTGGGTGAGCCCTCTCAGGGTCAGAATTCTTTGCTTGTGCAAATCCCACCTTCGGGTGGGGCGCAGGGCCCAGGAGGGAGCCCCCAGCAGCTGCAGGCTGGGACCCCGGAGGGTCAGCCTGGACACACTCCATGCTGGGGCAGCCCCCAGACTTTCTACACCTGCAGATACTGATCTCTGTCCCCTCCCGCTGCCCTGTGCAGCAAGACAGCCCAGGTCACCAGTCCTCTGTGTGTCTAGGTCTCTGTGGTTCCCAAGCTCATTCCCTGTGAGGGGCAGTGGGGCTCAGGGTTTCTGTCCATGTCAGAGATGAGCAAAGTCAGGACCCATAGGTGATCTGATGAGCCCCTGGTCTGGACGCTGGGATGGGGCAGAGCCAGGCCCTGGTCTCAGACCTCCTAGGTCACTGATATTTCCAGAATCAAGTTCACTGCAGACCTTGAGAAACCACACTGAGGGCGAGGGAGGCCAGGTCTGACCCAGGGCAGCCTCTCTCCCATCTCACACCCACGAGTAGAGGACATAAGCCTGTGGTGGCATCTCTGCAGCCTCTGGGGTCCACAGCGGTCCTTTGCTGACCACAGCCACCCCCTGCACTGGCTGAGTCACACTCAGACCAATACCTTTAGCCCAGCTCACAGTGGGAGTGGCTTCTCCCACACTCAGATTCTTCTAGAAAATTTCATCCCACCTGGACACAGCTCCCTGGTGGGCAGAGAGCTCACCACCCCCAGCCCCAGTCACTAGAGGTTCGTGTGGTTTCCGTGGTGCTCTGCTGTGCAGGAGAAAGATCGGGCGGGAAGCCATGGTTGTGGGGAGTGCCTCGCTCTGCAGGGAATGATGGGGAGGGAATCCGTGCAGGGGAGGTGGGGGTCTGCAGGTCCACGGGGGGAGGACGGCATGGCAGCTTCCAGAAAAGGAGGCTCCAGAACCTGGCATCTGAGCTCTGAACACACAGCTCTCGGGAGCCTCTGATGGCTGTCCTGCTCCGGCCAGAGTCAGGTCTCCCCCAGAAGCTGGTGCCCCTGCGTGCACCCCACATCCCCAGCCAGTCCAACCATCCCAGTCTGCACCCCATAGGATGGGGCGGTCTGGACAGGAGGACACGCTCTCAGGAAGAAGCTGGATCTTTACGGAGAACTGGGAGCTGGTTCCAAACCCCGTAACAGGAGAACACTGAGAACCTGATGGGCAGGAGGGACCCATGGGCCCCACTGACCCCACAGTCAGAAGAAACCAAGGCCAGTCCTTTTGGGCCTCGTCCAGCGACCTCATGATGGAGGATGTGTGCCGCAGCATGGCAAGGAGAGGGCCTTGCGTGTGTGGAGTTTTTGCCTCCAATAAACACACGTAGTCCTATTCCCTGGGCTCCCCAAGGAGCACCCCAAGCCGCAGGTCAGCTCTTGCCTTGGCCATCTGGAAACCACTCCCCCTCCCCGCCCCACCCCGGGGCCCATCTCCACCTGTGGCTCTGGTGTTCTTAGTTTCTGGAAGGCGAACCTTCCAGGTGATGCTTAGGGATTTGGAAGTGTTGCCGGGGAGTCCCGGTGCTCTGCATTTTCCTGGCATCTCTGCCGGGCGGCTGTCTGCTGGCCTTGTGCCTAAGGAAGGGGCTTGGCCCTCCTGTCCTGTGAAGTGTCACCAGCCTGGAGAAACTGTGAAACCCGGAGAAGGTTGGAGGCCCCATTTAGCCGAACTCGGAGCCCCCAGCTCGACACCCAGACAAGAGGTCTGACCACGTCCCAGCAGGGTTGTGTCAGGTGCAATTTCCCCCGGTCATGGAGAAGATACTGCTCGGTGCCCCACCGCTGCACCCCGACGATATCCCAGCTTCCAGAACAAAATCAAGAAACTGACAGGAAACAGCCAGTGGGAGCATCTGCAGGGGTCTCCTCAGAGGAAGCCAGCACCTGTCCCAGGGAGATATCACCTGACACTGTGGATGGTGACCTTGACCGTCTGCCCCCGGCACTGCTTGTCCACGATGTGTCATTAGTGCTTTGAGTCCTTACCCCCACTTCTAAGGGAATGGCCTCACGTTCACAGGCTTCCTTCCTGTTTGGTTTGGCAAATGTGAGTGTTTCTCTAGGAAGGGGCTCTCGAGCTCTCCTCAGATTCTCCGAAAGTTCCGTGGCCCCAAATGGAGGTGTCAGGACCCTAACCAGGCCAGCCAG
>NC_081566.1:64860252-64871391 GCF_022355385.1 Mustela nigripes
TGACTTGGAAGGGCTGAGGGCAGAGGGAGGGGCCTGAGCGGAGGCTGACAGCGGAGGAGAGCGGGACACATCGGAAATGCAAGCCAGCAGGTGGGTGACATGTGTCCGTGAGACCAGAAATGGGCAGAGGAGCCCTGAGCCCTGGATCCTGCAGGAGTCGCCGGCCTGACCCCTCAGATGGCACAGACCACGGACACACCCAATTCGCTTTTCCTCAAGCCTCCCTAGACACACTTGAGATGATGCTAGATTCTGCCTGGACCAGCAGGGGTGAGGGCTGGAGAGCAGCATGGGAGTAACACCAAAGGGCAGAAGCGGGTTGGATGTGCCTGCCAGAGTCTTGGACTGGGTGACCAGGTGGCCGGGGGTGACATAAACATGGGGGACAGAAGCCAGAAACTCTCACCCAGGGTTCCCTGAGCACCGGGATAGCCCCCCTCCTCTGGCTGATGTACTCACTGTGGCCACAGATGTCCCCAAGGTCCAGGGTGGCAGTTTTCTGGTCCACCTGGTTGCTGACCACACAGGTGAGGCTGGGGCTGGGCCGGCTCAGGGGCAGGGTCACAGCCAGGGTCCAGGGGTTGGGGGCTGGTCCTGGGGCCGGTCTCTGCTCCAGGTCCCTGGGGAGACCCTCACTCTCCCAGGACACGGTCAGGTCCTCCCTGGTTTCCGTGGTGTTACACTCCACGGTGACGTTGCACCAGCCTCGTGTGAGGGACAGAATCATGGTCCCAATCTGGGGACGGGGCATAGGCTCTGGGGCAGAAGGGAGAAGAGGACAGAGCCTCAGGTGAGTGGGGAACATCATCGCTTCTCCCTCTACTGCGGATTCTCCCTGACGCTCTGGCTTCCTCCCCCTAAGGACACTGATTGCATTTTACGGATAACAAGAGAATTGACCCAAATAAACAGCAGGTGCCAGTAAGGAAGGGAGCCACTGAGTTCAGCTCTATGCGATTTCACTAGACTGAGCACGTCTTACAAATCTCCCTTGAGAAATTAAACGCTGGAGTCATCTGCCTGAAAGCCATGAACTCCAAGAAAGTGATGTGTCCCCTACAGGATGGTTAAGTGTAAGACACAAGGATTTGTCCTGGCCCAGGCCCCGGCTCTACTCCTGCTCAGATAATTCTCGGGACCACACAGCCCGTGGTGCAGACGGCCACCGGCCAGCTCTGGGAGCCCAGAGATCAGCCCCAGGATCCACCAGGAGAGACCGCAGTGGGGGACACAGCCGTGGTTCCAAGGTATGGACACTCCAAGGTGGTTATAACAGGCACTGAATTTGGGGCCCACCCAGGAAGCCAAAGAACAGATGGACAGTCAGTCTTGGGAATCTACAGATCCTGAGGGTGCAAAGTCCCCTCTCTCTGGGGCAGGACGTCTCCCTGTGCAGGGGGGAGGGGTGCACACAGAGACAGCTGCTCCCTGAGGGTCTGAGGAAGGGCTACCCTGTGAATTCTCCATCCGTGGGGGTTCAGAGGGGGACCGTGCAGTCCGTGAGTGAGCTGACTCGGCTGGACTGAGAAGGACGAGGGGGCGGGGCGGGGCGAACTGGATCCCGCTAGGTGACGAGTGTCCTCCAACCATGACCACGTGCTGACCCTTAGAGCCTGGAGATGTCTAGGTTCCAGAACAAAGGGGAACTGAGGCTGAGAACCTGCTGATGGTAAACTAGAGATGGTCTGGATTCCCCAGACAAGCCCCGTGTGATCACCGGGTCCTCACAAGTGGGAGGAGGCAGGAGAGGAGGTGGGAGGGACACGGTGTCAGAGGGACTCATCCCACCAGTGCCACCTGTGAAGGGGAAAGAAGGGGCCACGACCCAGGGGTGCAGGTGCCCCTAGAAGGGGGGACAGGAGCAGAAGTGGATTCTCCCTGGAGCCTGCAGAGAGGAGCACAGCCCCGCTGACTCCTGGACCTCATGGCAGAGGCTCTGGGGTCTGACTCCTGACCTACAGCCCAGGAGGACTCCCAGGGGGTGGTGTGGTCAGCCACTGCAGCACTGGGCAGTAAGAGTCCCATCAAGGACCCTGAATCCTATGGGGACAACGAGTACAGAAAAATCCCCATTTCTCCCCATTCCGTGTTCCCTCCTGAAGCACAGACATGATTTATCCCTGGTGTGAGTCTCAGCTCTGCCTGCATTTGTGCTGACCTCACAGCATCTATTTTCTGGGGAGAAGATCAAGTCTGAAGGCTGCGGTCTGGAAGGAATCCTGTGAGTGGGCACTTGGACACTCCTGGGGACAGAGGAAAGGGGTCAGCTGTGGGAGTGGGGGAGGGGCCGCCACGTACCATAGACCGTCAGGTGGAAATCCTGGTCATACTGTCTTCCTCTCGTATAGGACTCTCGAGCCCGGTACAGTCCACTGTCCTCAAGGGTCAGGTTGACAATCCTTAGGGTCATTATGTTGAGCACATAGACTCTCCTCTCAAACTTGTCCTGGAAGTTGACCCATTCTGGAACATCTCTCCCAGGAAACACATACAGCATGACTATGTAATTTGATCTGGATACGATGCCCCAAGACATCTTCTCCAGCTCAAATTCTGGAGGTAATTCTGGATTTCTGATCACTTGAAACAACACAGGAGTTCCTTGAGCCCCCTTCAGAGTAACAGGGTTTCCAGAATCGTCCACGGCAGACCCACGGGCTCCAGGACTCTGGGTCACAGCGCTGCAGACACCTAGGGCATAGGACGCAGAAAATGGGAGTGGTTTTTTTAGGAATAAAGGAGGAAACCCTAGAACCCAACTTCCTGAAATCCATCCCGTGTGCCCCCTTGACTGGGAAGGCAGGAGATGCCATGAGTTCAAGGCGAGGCTGGAATCCCTCCTGGTCCCAGGGGAGCGTCCCCTTGAGCAGGTCTCGGGAACTTGCTCATCTGCAGTGTCCTGACCCCTGACAGCGACAGGAGAAACGTCAGGAGATCCCCAGTTCGAAGCACAAAGTGCATTTCTGCAGCAGGCAGCTTCTCACGGGGCTGCAGAAACCCCTTGTGCCCACAGGCTCTCCAAGCTCTGCCCTGGACAGGGGCGTCGCTCCCCAGGGACTCGCTTTTAATGAGCAGAGCACAATGAAGAAGACCCGGCTCGGGAGCAGAGGCAGAGAGCAGAGGCAGAGACAGCGGACGGCGGAGGACTGCAGGACTGCAGGGCTCGAGGACGCACCCCTCCCTCCTTGGAGGGCGGAGGAGGTGACCACAGGTGGTCCTGGGCTCTGGGTGCTGAAGGGGCCCAAGCAGGCTCCCCAGCTGTCAGTCCCCGTCAGGACGCAAGACGAGGGCAGGACAGGAGGGAGACACAGAGCAGAGGCCTCGGAAAAGCCACAGGACAGTCCCATCCAGAGAGAGACCCCAATCCCAGGATGTCACAGCTGGAGGGCCTTCGAGGGGACCTTTCACAGAGGAGGGGCTCCCTCGAGGGCAGGAGGGGGACTGGTCTAGGTCACACAAGGCAGAGCCAGACCTGGAGCCTGCTTCCCTCTCCCACAGGCCCCTGCTTCCCCCGAACAGAGCTGCCCTACAGCCCTCCCCCTGCCCTGCCCTCCCCTGCCCTGCACAGGGCTCCTCCCTCCCAGCACTGCTGTCGGGTCAGTGGGGTCTGAGCAGGTTTGGGGGCTCACCCCCCAGCTACTGTCCCGGGAGAGGGGACTCAAGTACTCGGCGGGCTTTGGCAGGGCGGGGACGCGGGGCTGCCTGAGGGTTAACCGGCGCCTGCTGGAAAGGGGGAACCCGGGACAGAGGAGGCTCAGCCCCCAGGCTGCGGGGGAGGAGCGGCCCAGAAGCTGGAAGCCCACTCAGGACAGGAGGAAGACCCGACAGTGCTCAGATCTGCAGAAGGTGCTGACCCCAAGGAGGGGCAGAAGGTCAGGGGCGGGTGGCTGTGAGCTAGAGAGTCCGAGTTTATTTAAATTAGATGAAATTTGTCTTTCAACCATCAGTGTAAAAATGTGTCCATTTCCCTCTCTCTTACCCTCTTTTCTTTCATTCTTATCTGATCTTCCAACCCTGACATTTACGGAAGAACATTCTGTAATTTCCCATTATGTCTCCGGTTAAATCAAATTGAAAAGAAGAGAAAAACTACACTTATTGAAAAGAAGTAATTTTGTTTAAAAAAAGGATCTCAATGCCTTGCGAAGCTCATTTTCTAATGAGTAATCTCCCTATTTACAAATGCCTTGTGATTCCACAATTTCCCTAGAATCCCTGCAGGCACGGAGGGGCTGGTGTGTTCACATCAAACATGACAGACAGTAACAGCCTCCCCTGCCCTCCTCAGGATTCAGTTCCGAGGATCTCAGTGTTTTCTCTTAGTTCTTATTTAACGTGTTCCACAGAAGCACCTGGACTCCGATGAAGGAATGACTGGAATTTCAGGTTTCTGAGAAGATGACTTTTTTGAGTTCCATTTTGAGGCCCCCTGATGCCCCCCAGGTACCCCCACCCAGATCAGAGGTCAGCAGTCTCCCGTTCCGGGCTCACCCCTACACACGGCAGGTGGGCGCGGACCCTTCAATGCTGGGGGCTCCTGTCCTTCCCTTGCAAACAGAATGTCACTGGACTCGGGGCCACATCTTGCCAAGGAGCCAGACTAGCGCGGCCCCTCCAGCTCAGACAGGGGCTCTGGGTCGGCCCCTCCTGCACACGGCAGCTGCCAAGGCTGCTGGTCCCAGTGCACGACAGGGGGGGATGTCCATCCCCACCCCGGGTCGCCCAGCCCTGCTCCTGTGTCTCCTCCATCCCTCACCGCAGGAGGCTCCAGGCTCTCCCGGCCTCACCCCCCTGGGAGGGGGAACGGATTCCTTCCAGGCGGCCGGGTCGGGGTTCCCAGCCTGGCCTCAGCCCAAAGCTCCCTTTGTTCCCTCTGTCCACCCCGGGGCTCTGACCCAGCGCACCGCGTGTGCTCCGTCCTCACGGAGCTGCTCCGTCTGGTTCTTCAGCACAGACCCCAGCCCACCCGGGAGCTCCTGCCTCCCTGCCCGCCCGGCGGCCTCCCTCCCAGGGGTCCCGGGCCACTCACTGAGGAGGAGGCTGGTGAATCGCAGGAGCCCAGAGGCCCCGCACAGGTGGGGGTCTTCTGAGCAGGCGCCCATGGCCGGCCGCTTCCCTGCTGACTCTGCCTGGGCCTGTGAGGAACAGCTTAGCTGAGAAGAGCTCCAAGCCCTTCCCCACCCCAGGGCAGGGCTGACTGTTAGTTCCTGGGGCACAGCTGGCCAGTCTAGATTAAACCATTCCCATCACTCATGTGAGCTCAGCACCCGCAGGGGCCTCAGGAGATAACTATAGAGTAAGTGTGGGAACAGCCCCCCTCTAGGAGGCCCGGTGCCGGAGAGACCCCGTCCCTGTGCTCACAACCAGCCTGGTGGTCTCCCGTCCCCAGCCTGCACCCCTACGACCACTGACCTCTGTCCCTGGGCTCCCACTCAGCCTGGGCTGCCCAGCTCGCCAGCACCAGCTGATGGCCAGGCACAGAGTCCCCTCCTAGAGCCAAGGACACGGGGCCTCTCCTGCTTTGGGCCTGTCCTCTGTCTTTACACCATCTCACGAGTCACATCTCCTGTCTGATGTTCTAGGAACCTCACTGTCAGGTGTCACAGTGAAAAGCTAGGAGCCTGAGAACAAAGCCTCCTGGGAAGTGTCACCCCCTCACCCCAGGGCACACAGGGCATGTCCCCACTGCTGGTCCCCTGTGCTCTGTCTGCAGCCTAGGGCCAGCCCTGCCCCCCACAGGACCAAGTCCACCCCCACAGGAGCGGCCCCACAGCCCCCCTTCCCTGTGAGGCTCTGCCCATTCCCCCAGCCCTGGGTGAGCCCTCTCAGGGTCAGAACTCTTTGCTTGTACAAAAGCCACATTGGGGTAGGGCGCAGGACCCAGGAGGGAGCCCCCAGCAGCTGCAGGCCGGGACCCCAGAGGGTCAGCCTGGACACACTCCATGCTGGGGCAGCCCCACGACCTTCTACACCTGCAGATACTGATCTCTGTCCCCTCCCGCTGCCCTGTGCAGCAAGACAGCCCAGGTCACCAGTCCTCTGTGTGTCCAGGTCTCTCTGGTTCCAAAGCTTGTTCCCTGTGAGGGGCAGCGGGGCTCAGGGTTACCGTCCATGTCACAGATGAGCAAAGTCAGGACCCATAGGTGATCTGATGAGCCCCTGGTCTGGACCCTGGGATGGGGCAGGACCAGATCTCAGACCTCCTAGGCCACTGGTCTTTCCAGAATCAAGTTCACTGCAGATCTTGAGAAACCACACTGAGCAGGAGGGAGGCCAGGCCTGACCCAGGGCAGACTCTCTCCTGTCTCACACCCTCAGACAGAGGACATAAGCCTGTGGTGGCATCTCTGCAGCCCCTGGGGTCCACAGCAGCCCTTTACCGACCACAGCCACCCCCTGCACTGGCTGAGTCACTCCCAGGCCAGCACCACCCACGCGACTCAGACCCGCAAGGCTGCTGACCTGAGAAGCCCAGGCTGGTCTCCCAAGAGGGATCAGGACCCTCAGAGACTGTGAGCCTGGAGAGGCTGGTGAAAACCGCCCTCCTTGCTGGGTCATGAATGTTGTCTTCCTGGGGTCTGGGGGTCTGGCTTCCTGGAGACCTCCTCTTGCTCTTACCCCTCCCATCAGTCATTCCAACGCCATCTCCTCTGAACTTGATGAAGCCCATGGGTGCAGAGAAGTCTCCTGCCCCATCTGGTCCCGGCGCCCCTGCAGGGCTCCCGCCAGCCCAGCTTCCTGGGGACCCCCACCCAACTGACCAGTCTGTCCCTCCTGCTGGGCTTCCTTTATCCCTGGTCTCCCTGGGGGGTCTGGGCTGGACAGTCCTCAGCATCTCTCTTCTGTGGGATACGGAGGACAGAGCACCACACCTGCACCAGCCTCTGCCCACCCCAGGGGCTCAGACACACCACTCTGTCCCAGAGGGGAGAGGGGAGAGGGTGGGCTCTGCGGTCTCCATGGGACCCAGGAGGGGAAGCCCCAGCAGGAGATAACTGGGAAATAGCTCCCCATTCAGAAGCGTCCAGCCCTGACCCTCAGAGACCTGAGAGAGGGCGCCCCACAGTCCTAGCCTGTCCACATGCCCCCGCTCCCTGGGGTGTCCTGTAAGGACAGTGCGGGCTCACATACGCGCCAGATAAGACCAGCAGCTTCCCACTAAACTGGGCGTGGCAGCCATCTGTGCCGCCTCTTCAGAAGTGTTTACTGAGCCCCATTCACTATCTGCTGCCGTCTCTGAGTCTGCAGTGGCTTTCCAGGCAACCTACTCACCCAGCCCCTGCCCTGAGACAGACACATTCCATCCGAGGGCCCACCGAGCTTCTGGGGAAGGCAAGGAGCTGCTCTCAGTGGGTTCTCCTGGGGCCCTGAGCAGTCAGGTACATTATCACCAGGTAAGGGCACGGTTTATCCTGTCCTGGGCAGTGACCCAGACCTTGAGGACCAGGCTCAGCCCATCAGGAGTTGGGCCCAAAGGCACATCCATGCCAGCGTCTTGCTGTCTAGCAGAAACACAGGCAGACACATAGTCCGGCTCAGATTCAGGTGTCTGCTCTCAGACACAAGAAGACGGTGAGTGCAAGCTCTTGAACCTGACCCGTATCTGTGCTGCCTTCAAGGACTGCGGCCCTTGAGTGAGCTGGAGGTGGACGCTGTGAGCTGTGGGTTCTGGTGGGGCCCTGACCCATCACCCTGCTCCACCACCCCCAGACAGGGGCTGCTGTTAAGTGCTCCCGGGGGCTCTTCAGCAGCGGGAGCCCCGCCTCTAGCATCACTGGTCCCCACAGGGGCAGACACACCCACCTATGGCTCCGTTCACAGGACACCCTGAGCCCTGGGCCTTGGCACTGGGAAGGAGGCATGAGACCAGTGTCCAGCGGCCAGGGCCTCCAGCTCTTCCCTGTCTGCGGGGAGCCTGATGTGTCTTCGGGCAGGACATGATTTTCACACAGCCTGGCCCCCCCGACACCAGCCCCCGCCTCATCAGCCAGGCAAGCAGGCTCTCGGGAAGCCTCAGGAAAGCTCGCTGTGGGTGGGGTTTCCGTCTCGAGTGTGGCCGCCTCTGCAGGGCTCTGGAGAGCAGCTGTGACCCTACTTCTTTCCCACCTTGACTCTGAACGCCCCTTCACTAAGCAGAGTGGGGATCCTTGCTCCTCGCCGGCCCTCTCCACCGACCAGTCTGCGGGGCTCAGGTTCGGGTGGCTCCCCGGCTCCCTCCCAGCAGCCTGGCCGTGCTGAGGGCACACAGCGGGCCTGTCTCTGGGAGCCCCGTGTGCTGGTGGCCCGGCTCCGGGGAGACAGAGATGCGGATGACCTTCCCGCTTGCACCGCGACACTGATCCCCTGTGGGCAGGTGAACCGCGGCCTCATCTGCTCACGGGATCGGCCAGCATGGCAGGTGCTCCGGGAGCACGGGATAAATGTGGTGCCAACACCCCCGTCAGCTCCCGCAGACACAGCGTGGCCCCTGCACCTGCACCCTCGGGGAGAGGGGCTGAGCCGGAGCCTGACAACGCGGCCGTGGGGGGCTGCGGGGGTCCTGGATTTGAGGGGAGCAGGACTGGGAGAAAAGCAGGGCGCCCCTGTCTACACAGCCTTCCGCTCAACCCGACTGTGCAATTGCCAGCTTGGCAGTCAGCTCCTCAGCCACCTCGGAGCTCCCCTCCTCGCGTCCCCACATCAGACCCATCCGGAAGGCGGGTCGGCTCCAGAGTCTTTCACGAATCCCCCACGTCCCGCTCCCTCCACCCTGCCTCCATTCTACCCATGAAGAACCTGGGGCTCCTCTTGCTAAACTGTCCAGGACTGTGAAGCCAGGAGGGGATGGAGCCACATTGGAAGCCTGAGGCTTTGGTGCCAGATCTCCCACCTCTGAATCAAGGCCAAGCCACCAGCAGCCCCTCCGCCGGGTCCTCTCCCAGGCTCCCCCCTCACCATGTGACCCTGCACAGTATCCTCCACCCAAGGCCACGGGGGCCTCTCTGTCAGCCTCATGCCCTGCCCCTGCGCCGCTCAACTTGCTCTGCTGAGCCCCCATCCCACCTAGAAAGATCCCAGCGCTCCCAGGGGCTCAGACTGCCTCCCCCACCCCACCTCCTATGGCCCCCTCCCTCCCCTGCAGCCCCCAGCCACTGGCTGCTCCTCCAGCACTGTGGGCAGGCTCTGGGCTCCGCGCCTTGGCTCACCTCACCTCTGCCTGCAACATCCTTCCACCCACCTCTGTCCGAGGTTCCCACTCACCCCTGCTCAGCCTCTGTCACCTCCCCAGGGAGACTCATTTGAACAGCAGCTCCCCGGTCTGACTCTGCTTCTTGTGTTCCTCCCACTGGGCACCCCCGACCTCATGTCTACTCGGCCACTTGTTTATTTCCAGTGTCCCCCAAAATACAAGTTCTTGAAGGCTGAGAATTAATTTTGTTCATTCGCGTGCCCCAGCAGGAATACCTGGGTGGCTCAGTGGGTTAAAGCCTCTGCCTTTGGTTCAGGTCATGATCCCAGGGTCCTAGGATCGAGCCCCACATCAGGCTCTCTGCTCAGCAGGGAGCCTGCTTCCCACCTCTCTCTGTCTGCCTCTCTGCCTGCTTGTGATCTCTGTCAAAAAAAAAAAAAAAGTTTCATGGTCTTAGTTATTAAAAAAAAAAAAAAAAAAAAAGCTCAGATTCTAGAAGCAGACCTGCGTCAGATCCCAGCTCTGCACTTTACTGACTTCACAACTAACAAACCCTAGCAAGAGGCACTTTGTTTTCACCATCTATAAAATCGAGATACATTTAGTATCTATTGGATGAATTAGTAATTATGTCTTCACACCTTGGAAAGGTGACTCATTTACAATAAAACTAAAACAGTTGAGCTATTTTAGAATTATAGATCATTAATGCAATTGATTTAACCAAAAACATGCCATATACATGTTAGTTGGAGGGAGGAAGGGGAGGGAGAGCCAGGGCAGAGAGGAAAAGCCTCATCTTTCTTGACAGAAAGCACATGGTGCCTGAAATGGATCTGAAAATAGCAATATAAGAACATTATTTTTAAAGAATGACATATTTTAGGGGCACCTGGATGACTCAGTGGGTTAAACCTCTGCCTTCGGCTCAGGTCATGACCCCGGGGTCCTGGGATGAAGCCCTGCATTGGGGGGGGGGGGGTCTCTGCTCAGCAGGGAGCCTGCTACCCTCCCCCCGCCTGCCTCTCTGCCTACTTGTGATCTCTCACTCTCTCTGTCAAATAAATAAATAAAATCTTTTTTAAGAAACCATATTTTAGAAACATGCAGGTAAACGCCATAAGAAATTGTTAAAAATTGAAAGTGACTACCCTTGTAGAGGACTGTTGGCTCCTGCTCATCCAGGACTCTTGGGCTCGAGTGTCCACACTACGGACATTTCTGAGATCAGAATACATGTTCGCACTGATGGTACTCGGGGGGACATAAAGTACCGATGGATCAGCATTGGATAGTGTAGACACATCATAGATACATACAATGTAGCCGATTCAACAATGTAGCTGTTATAGATACAGTGTAACTCTGAGAAAAGGAAGAATTTAGGACTGACTCCCCTGGAGCAGAGGGGCTGTGGGACACACAGGTGGGAGGGAGACATTCATTCTGGAAACAGGTGCTCCAATTTTCAATCATACCTATACCACATGAGCTTCCTCATCAGGAGCTCTCTGCCCAAGAGAACATAGAACGATTTATTTCCTCTGTGTCGTTAATTTTCAATATTTGAGCTAACAAACTTCAGAATTATTTTCTTGAAGTAGACTCTAAGCCCTGTGTGGGGCTTGAACTCACCACCCCCAGATCTAGAACTGCCCGTGTTTCCAACTGAGTAAGTCAGGTCCCTAGACAACCTTTTAAATCAGATATTACTTGCTGAGTACATAATGCTAATCACTGATTCATGTGGTTTTCATTTAATCTGTGAATGGCTTGACAAGATTAGTCCTGTCAACATCCTCATTGGGCTCAGCAGAAATCAGAGGCACAGAGAGGGCAGGTGACTAGCCCAGGGTCACACAGCCAGGACAGGAAAGTCAGACAGGAGCCACAGCTGTGAGTGCCCCAGGTGGGGACCAGGCCGGAAGTGCCCTCAGGGTCCCTGGCACCCCATCCTTCCTCTCAGATGT
>NC_081566.1:64876391-64889737 GCF_022355385.1 Mustela nigripes
TCGGGGGAGGGAGCCATCAGTGGATTTTCATAGCCTGGAAGCCCAGGTACGTGGCCCTTGTCTCTCCATCTCCACCTGTCTCAACCTGACCTTTGCATGTTCCCTTCCCCCACTTTCCTCTCTGACCCAAGCCAGCAGCTTCTCCCAACTTCCCTTCTGTGCCGTCAGCCCCGTCTCCCTCCTGCTGGTCCAGACTCTGTCCCCGGAGTGGAGTCATCTTTGCCTCTCTCCTCTGACACCCGGGACACAGGTCACAGGAAGCCCTACGTCCTCTGGAGCTCCAGCCCGGGCACCTTGTTTCATTTCAGGTCAATTGCCCCTTCCAGGGCCGGGCTGACATCAGGTGCTGGTTCTTGAGGGAGGAGTAAGACAGGGCAGTTGCCCTGGAGGGAGTCACCGCAGGGCAGGTCCCACTGTAGGAAGTATTATCCTGCAGGCACAGAGGGCCGTGGAACCAGACAGCTGCGTGTCCTCCTGCAGCTGAGGAAGGCAGCGTGGACCGGTGTGTTTGCTCTTCACGGAAGTCCTGGCTCACCAGTGACTGTCCGGGTGGCCTGGGACTAGTCACTTAACCTCTGAGACTGTTGGTCCGCGACCGTGTGGGGATGACGAAAGCCCTCCTCACATGGAGAGGGCTCGCCGTCATGACACCTAACGGCTACTGGTCACCAGGAACCAGGCCCCGTCCTCAGTGTCTGTAGGTCTTGTGTCCTTTCCCCCTTGCTGCCCCAATGAGGTGGGGACACAATCGTCTCTACCTTCTAATGAAGACACTGAGGCTCAGAGCTTACCGGAGCCGGGGTTTTCTGCAGGCGCCTCCTGACCCTACTCCGCCCAGCACCCGTGGCTTCGACGGTCAGAACAGTGACTCGCGTTCCACTCTCCCCACAGCCAGGCTCTGTGTTGACTGTTGGGTCCTTAGCGATGTGGTTTGAAGTTTGGCTCCAAGCACCCACGGCCAAGAAAAACCCTGGAGACGTTTTCGGTGCAAAAAGACGTTTTCGGGGCGCCTGGGTGGCTCAGTGGGTTAAGCTGCTGCCTTCGGCTCAGGTCATGATCTCAGGGTCCTGGGATCGAGCCCCGCATCGGGCTCTCTGCTCGGCAGGGAGCCTGCTTCCCTCTCTCTCTCTCTGCCTGCCTCTCTGTCTACTTGTGATTTCTCTCTGTCAGATAAATAAATAAAATCTTTAAAAAATATATATTAAAAAAAAAAAAGACGTTTTCGAGGACAGGACCCGTGGGCAGAACGAGCTGCTCCGGGATTGTGAGAAGCAACTGATCATACACTTGGGAACTGGGGCAGGTCGTGACCAAGGAAGTTCCCAAAAGGACCTTCTTATGTTGCAGGAGCTGCGCAGCATCCTCAAGGCCTGGCTGTGGTGAAGCTAAGGCTGTTTTCTCCTTGGGGACAACGTTAATAGTCAGAGAGCTGGGAGTTCCTGGGCGAAGGTTACTCTCTGCCCCGCGTATTTGCCGACAGGCTGCAGGTTCGAAGGAAGGTGAAATGTATCTCCGTTTCTTTGTCTCTGTTCCCCACATCACTCAGAACAACACCGAACGGCAGATACAACTGTCTTAGGAGGAAATCAAAGCTCGCAAAGGTGGCTCGAGCAGAGAAGAGGAAAAACGGCTAAACGTAGTCTGTCCCTCCTGTGTCTCCAAATGACCTTCAGGTGGTTTCGTGGGTGACAACCTGGACTGTGACACTGGGTCCCGCACTTGGGAGACAGGGACAGTGACCCTGGGTCCCACACTCAGAAGGACGGGAACTGTGACACCAGCTCCTTCCTGGCCCGCCCGCCCTGAGGGACCAGAGCTCCGTAGGGTCAGGCACCAAGCCTCTGTCACTCTGCTCCCTGAGCTGTCACACTTGTTCTCTCCTGGTCAGAACACACAGAATGCCCTTGGTCCCAGGGGCTTCCAGCCGTGCCCGGCACGCGGCAAGCGGGAGGCAGATGACCGGTATTAGCTGTGCAGTGTGACTCTCCCAGACAGAGAGAAGAGGGGAATGTGAGTGGGACAGAAAGAGCTGAAGGTTTGGCCTTGGGCCCAGACGCGTGGCACCGGGGCCCCTGGATCAGAGAAGGTGCTCCCGAGTGTCTGGGAGCCCCCATTTCTCTGATGGCACCTCTCCTGCTCCCTTGGCCGGGCCTGCTGTCTATCTCTGGCCACGTTCTTATCAGGCCGCAAACATGAGTGTGCTTGTCTGTTTCTGAAACTTTGCACAAAACGTTTGCTCCTAGATAGTCTCTCTCCCTCCTCCTTCCCAATCCAGACCTATCACCTCCTCCAGGAGGCCTTCTGGGACCAGCACCTCTCCTACCCTCAGAACCCCATTCCAGGAGCAGCGTGACAGCTCAGACCTGCTTAGTCACGGCTTCCTGCCTTCCCCCGCCCACTTGGAGGAAGCAGATGCCACATCCCCACCTAGAATGTCAACGGTTGAGGACCGAAGCTGACCCCTTTGAAGTTCTCTCCCCGGAGTCCGCGTTTCTCCTGCTGAGCTCGGAGCTCCTGCTCTGGGCCGCTGTCCCCTCCACTGAAGACAGCAAACCCACGCCTGCCCGAGTGACAGCAGGTGACCACTCAGCGGAAGGCTGAACCTCTGGGAGTCCGTGTCCCAGAAATTACGAAATAATTATTACTTAAGTGTGTTCCTGTGCTCAGCCACAAAAGTATAGGAAACAGCACAGACCCAGGGGGAAAAAAATCCCCCCGGAAAACAGCCCAGGAGAGCCAGGGTCCCGAGTCCAGCTCGACTGCGGACATGACAGATGACCTGAGTGAGGGAGTTCGGAATTCAGCCCTCCTGGACTTGGGGTTCTGAGTGCCGGGGCGGGGCCCCAGCCCTCCGGGATCTGGGGTTCTGAGTGCCGGGGCGGGCCAGGGCCTGCCAGTTCCAGGCTGTGAGTGTGGCTGCGCGCCCCAAGGGCAGAACTTCCGTTTGTCCACTTACGACTGAGGGAAAGGAGAGCTGGCCGAGTTCTGGAGGCTTCCACCCTCTTCCGGTACCCAGTGGGAGAGAGGACAGGGCCTCCTCTGCCCAGTCCGTCCTGAATCCTTGCGTTTCTTCCCCATGCGACCATGTGAGCAGTGGAGCCCACCCCTGCGGGCGTGAGACCACTCATCTGTCCGCTTCCTCCGGTCAGTGAGATTTCAGTCCTTAATCAGCTGCAGTGAAGGGGTTTACTGCATTCTACAGTCAAACCATTACCTCAAGGACTATTTCCACAGAGACATCATGGCGAGAGCCGTTCTGATCCCTGAAATTCCTGGTTCCCACTCAAAATACTGCAAATAAACCTTATTTGGTCCTTATTTGGTTCTGTTTTCTATTTCTGCACAGTAAACCACCCCGAAATTTAAGACAAATATGTCTTGCCTAAGACAAGAGCTGTTTTATCATCTCTCATGACGTCATGGGCCAGGAGTCTGACAGGACGCCCAGGGCAGCTCTGCGACCCATGGCTCAGACTGGAGTTACCGGGCGGTCTCAGACGGTGGCTTGAATGGCCAGGCTCTCCAAGATGACTTTTCTCCTGTGCGTGGCGTCTTGCCTGAGATGGTGGAAAGGCTGGGTGCCTTTCCCTGTCCATGCAGTCTGGGGTCTTGTATGCGCTTTCTGTGGCCAAAATTCCAGAGAAGGGGAACTAGATCCCAGGTCTGCAGGGAGGGGTATCAGAGGATCTCTGGCCATCATTAATCCCCAACAGGGCGAGCTGATGGGGACCCAGCAGGAAGGATGGGGGGAGGGGACATGGGACAGCCACGGCCACGGCCACAGGACAGCCATAGCCATAGCCACAGAGAGCTCCTTGATATGAAAGTTAAAGCTCCCCAAACACCTCGGCCCCCCCAAGATCCCTCACTTCTCCGTACCCCCACCTAGCCTGCCCAGATCCTAGGAGTTACCCCCACTGGATGATTCAAACTCCAGCCTGGGGCCTAGAACTTGCTGGATGCAGACACGTAGATGTCCTCTATTCATGCCCCATCGCTGTGTCCTAACAGCTCCTGCGGTTCCCTTCTGTCCAAAGGAGCTCAGACTCTGTGCCCACCCCCAGCCTCACTGCCTCCCGGGACTGGTTTTTCCGACCAGCATCACCCACTTCCATTTAATGGGCCCTGACTTCCTACCAGGGTCTGTGCTCAGTGCTTCAGAGGCCGTGGGACAGTGGCTCCTTATGCATTGACCTCGTATTCCAGGTGACGAGACTGAGCCCCAAAGAGGTCCCTCGGCATGCCAGAGCCAAGTGCAGAAGCCCAGGCGTCGAGCAGTGGGCCCCACAGCCAGTCACGGAATTCTCCACCATTTCAGCAAACTGCCCGATTCCTATGCCTGGGCCACAAATCCCGAGTCCTCACAGTCCATGTAAGAGCCTGGAAGCCCCCAACGTGCTCCTCAAGGCCCCCTTAGAGGGCAAGGTGGGGAGGTGGAAACTCAGGGACCCCCCCCATCCTTCAAAGAGGGAGTCCGGGGAACAGCTCTGGGCAACAGCCACAGCCAAGGATCTGTTCCATGCCCTGCTGTGTGCCACGGCGGGGAGGACGGGTCTGCGCCTGGCCTCGCGACGCATGATGGACTGAGCAGTAGGAGTAGATGCTGGACACCTCACTCAGCCGTCTGAGCACACTGGAGGTCTGGCTCCAACACCCTCGGTTCTGTGGAAGGCAGCCCCAAATCCAGAAGTGAAAACAGCCTCTAAGCCCCCAAAATAGTGGACACAAATCGCTTGAACCAAAGCCAGATTCTCAGGCCTCCACACAGAGCCTTCCTGGACTACACCCGGCAATGCAGTCGGAGGCTGACCTCTGGCTTCCCAGCCCATAGCCCGTGGAGGTCAGGGTGGGGTGTGGGTAAAGGGTCTTCTAGCAAGGGAAGCATCCAAACAGGGAAGAGACCGCCGATGACCCAACAGCAGAAGACAGTTGGACCCAAAGGCAGACACAGCCCTGTGAGAAAGCCTCTCTCTGCGCTGGTTCACTGATTCTCCAAGTTACTCCACAGCCAGCCGGTGAAGTAGGCGGCCAAGGAGAGGAGACATCCTTGGAGAGGCTTGGTGGCCTTTTCCCTGACCACACAGATTCGCAAGTGTGGGGCTGGGAATAAAGGCAGAGCCGAAGGGGTGCGGCACCCCACCCCTCCGCAAGGGACACCTCTGTTTCATAGTGACAGCTGTGAGTCATCGAGAAAAGGCTAGAGGACATCTAGTCAACTCTGCTGAAAAAGACAGGGAAGTAGGTAGTACCTGTGAAAAGTCTTGCATAAAAAGTGATGCAAATGGACGATGTTTGGCAGTTGGGATACGGTTCCACGTTCTGCTCTTGGCTACATTATAAATACGATCGTTCGCCATCGGGGCCTAATTGTTGTATGGCACAGTGAGGCTGTGTGCGGCATCAGGGAAGGGCGTCTCCAGAACTGTCTGCTGCCACGCTTTCCACCGCATCTCTGCTCCACCTGAACTCTGCTCCCTCCTCTCTCCCCTGAACTCTGGGAAACTCCTGATTGGGATCCCCGCCCCTCCCCTGGTGTTCTGACCCCCAGAAGGAAGGAAGGTGCCTCTCCCCGCACCCCCATCCCATCCCAAGGGAACAATGGCTCTCCCAGAGGGACCAGCGAGGCGAGGCTCCCCCGAAGAACCCCAGAGCTCACTCCCCAACCCTCCCAGCTCCCCGCTGGGACTCCTAGGACACCAAAGGCTTGTCGCTACTAAGTTGCTCCCACAGTGCTGGTGGCTTCTGCTCTCCGTGTGATCCTGCCTTTCTGAAATGCCCTTCATCCAGGCACTTACTTGATTACTTTCCGAGTATCTTAAAAGACCCAGGCTGGGTTGCCACCTAGACAAGTCTTCTCAGTATCCCTCTGATACCTATCTCGGTACAAGGCCTCTGTCCCTACATGTATCTGTTAGGATGCTTGTGGTTTGGGGTCACAAAACTCCCACATCTGAAGCAGCTTGAACAACAGGGACTGTCTCTTTACCAGAAGCCTGGAAGCGATGGTTCCGGAGCCAGCTCAGTGATGTTGGGGCTCTAAGTGAGCCTGTCCTCTAGGCCCTGATGGCCTCCTTGTGACTTGATCACCTCTCTAAAGACCCTGTCTCCAAATAGGGTCCCATTCTGAGGACTCGGAGTTAGGACTTCAACCAAAGAAATGGGAGCACAGTTCCTCCGTGACGGTGGGAGACGCAGCTTTGGAAATCTCTGGGAATTGCTCTTTTCAAGTGAACATCTTTGCCAGAACCCTTCCAGTAAATCTGCGGAGCGGGTTTTGGTAACACGCCCTTTTCCCAGATACAAGGGAAGCTGGGAAGTCATTTTCACTTTTAGAACGGGAAGAGAGTTCTGCCCCCCGGAAGGCAAGCGTCAGGGAGGGCTGGGGGGGGCTCGCGATGTCTGACCCTGTGCCCGCGTTGTGTCAGGCTGTTTGCTCCCGTGTCCACCGCTCCCATGAGGTTCTCCGATCGCTGCGACAGAGACCAGCAGGCCAGGCACGAGTGCACCCGCGATGAGGCGCCCACTCCACCGACGTGCTCAGCCAATACCTACTGAAGGAACCAACACACAGAACTTAACGAACTAGATGAACCTGCTCAGGTCACGTTTGATTACGACATTGAACTCTGTCTGTATGTTTGCCTTACATCGTCTGTGGCTCACACCTTTGAATCACTGTAGGGAGCGCTGTTAATGGACTGTTTCCACGGTCAGGGGAAACCAAGCTCGTGAGCTTTGACCCTCCAAAGTGTGGCACAGCACGTGGCACAGAGTGTCTGCTGCTTGAATTGTTTGTGGAATGAATAATGAACAAATGAGTCATTAAAATACCAAACAACAATGGGGCACCTACCTGATTTGTTTGGTAAAGTATGCCACACTCGATCTTGGGATCATGAGTTCGGGGCCCACACTGGGCTTTAGAGATTACTGGGGAAAAAAAGAAAGAAAGGAAGGTTTGAAAAAATATTTTTATTTAAACTAAGGAGTTACCATGTTTTCCAGAACCCTGTCCTCCAGAACGGGGCGTGCTCTCTGCTCCGTCCGTACTCGCCAAGACACTGCATCCCCGGGCACTTGCACCCCCTGCTTTCACGCTCTTCTCTTCTACTGATAAAGAACGGTCCTCGTGAACTTGGCGGGTAGACCCACAGGGCCCCGAGCACCTTCATCCGAGCGGTGAGGCTACACGAGTCCCCACGAGCCGTTTGAGCGGTGCCTCGCTCGGGCGTTGCCAGCTGCAGGGAGCGCGCCGGGAGTCCGCACCGGGCACGCGGGACACCGGAATGTCACTCTTGCTCCACAAAACCCCACGTCTGACCTTTCGCGTTCTGAAGAATAGGGAAGAGCCGAGCGCCTAACTAACGAATGGCCTTTGCTGTGGGAGTCAGGGGCCGAATGGGTGGAGGTTCCCCAAATTCTGGCCTCCCCAACGTTGGAGAGCCGCTCGTGACTCTGTCTCACAGCTACTTCCCTCTCGGCCTCAAGGGGAAGGACTCGGGCAGCGTGAAGTACACCGAGTAAATGGGGACCAGGGACACAAAGTTGCCCCAAGTAACTGGGCTCCCAGGGGCGGTGCATTTTGGTACCACGAGACACCTGTGCCGCCGGGAGCAGAGCCTCCTCCTGCCCCGGTGCCGACCCAGGGGACCCATGCCTCCTTCACACACGGCTCAAGTAATGAGGTTCAATTAAAACGTTCGGGTTCAATTAGTGTTTCAGGCCTTCAGGGGCAATGGCAGGGCAAAATATTTTCCACGAGGAACTTGAGAGAAAGCAGCACCGTTGTGGACCAGACTGGCACGCAGGGACAGGAGAAGGCTTGGCCACATGGCGTGGAAGTCAGACAAGACGCCACTTGCACACGCACATGTCTTTGAGCTTCTGCGATGCCTGGCCTCGGAGCCCAGGTGCTTTCCCAACAGTCAGAAGGAGGAGGTGCCTGCGAGGGTGTTTTCCTGCCAAGGTCTGAGTTTTTCTTCTTTCCTGAAAGTAGTGGCAGCCCAGATTTTTGCTGCAAAATCAAGACTTGTTGTTATAACGGTGGTGATTTTTTTTTTTTTTTGTGGTGCCAGTGAGCCCGGTCTGAAGGCGTTCATGCAAGAGCGTGAGCCCAGCCCATGTCAATAACCAATTGTTCAGAGAGAAATGCCTGGCAGGACATGTGTCTAGAAGTTCCACCTTCTGAACTGATGCCAAGACAGGGTAGAGTCCCAGATCCTTGGGCTGCCCCACTCCCGTACCTGACCCCACTCCCCTCGCCCTGCGGCCAGCGTGCTGAACGGCATTACCTTGATGTTGCTGCTTCCCCCAGTGGCTTTAGCTCAGCACCCGGGTCTCCCACACTGAGCACCGCGCTCTTCGGAAGCCCATGGCCTACAGTTCTGCTAACAGGCATCCCGCAGAGGAGAGGTCCCATACCTAACGACCCACTCCAAGTTCCCGCAACAACTTCTGACCAGTCAGGAAACAGTCCGTGGGGTTGCTTTCACGCTTGATGTTTTAATACATTCTGCAGAAGCTTTTTTAGTGTCTGCTCCGAGCAGAGTCTCTCTACCAGTAAATCATTCAGTGCTAGATTCCAGTAGATCAAGGTGACAAAGACAGGCTGGAACGGATCACGGAGCCAAAGCAACCAAACCAAGCTGACAAGAATGAATATAATTAAAGCAAACTCTGGCCTTTAGATTTTGAAACTACTTAACAGAAGACCCAGATGGTTCTCACAACAAAACCAGCGGGTTTTGACGGACTGTTCCGTAGAACATTCTGACCTCTGAAGCAGTCCACTCTCTCTTGAGAGAGAGTGGTGGGCGGGGGTGGGGGGGGAGACCGAGAGTCCAGACAAAGAAGGAATTAGCTTTGCTAATCAGCCTGGCTCCGTGGAGGGTCAGCTTTAGTTACTGAAGTCACATGTGAAGAGGAAAGGAAGGATGTTTCTTCCAATAATTCCTGACAGAAGGCGTGGTCCTGGCCTTCAGAGAGATGACAGGTTGCCACACGGAAGAAAACTTCCATTTAATCCGCACAGACTGGGAGTCATGGGTAGTTGCATCAGGACACATTTCAGCTCCATCAAAGGAAGAGCTTTCCACAGTCAGGGAGATCGAAACATCGGCTCAGGTCATGATCTCAGGGTCCTGGGATCGAGCCCGCATCAGGCTCTCTGCTAGGCAGGGAGCCTGCTTCCTTCCCTCTCTCTGCTTGCCTTTCTGCCTGCTTGTGATCTCCGTCTGTCAAATAAATAAATAACATTAAAAAAAAAAACAAAAACCTTGGGGTGTGGTAACTTCGTTTCTTTGCCTGGGTCATATGGAACTAAGCACCTTTATTATTGCTTCTCAACAAACATATAGATTTCCATATACTCTTCTGTGCGTATGACCTATTCGGTGAGAAACCTAGGTTGACCAGGTGTTAGGCAAAGTAGTGAGTACCTCGTCATGGGGAGGGTCTAAGGAGAGGCTGGTACACTTAGCAAGAGGATGGGAGAGTGACCTCTGACCTTCAGTCCATCTCTAAGACTCTACACATCCAAAAATCCGTGGACGATTATTAAAGGGAAGCTTTTCTAAAATATTTTCAAGGCGATTGCCTTTTAATTAACTTGAGTTGAGGCCCTATTCGATCGATCAATTGCTATAATTAGTCTGGGCGTTTGTTAGACTATGATCCCAGGGTCTATTATGGTGATAATCATGTTTGCTGGCCATCATATGAGAATCAGATATGCAGTCCCTGCCCTCTTAGGGTGACGAATGGTGCAGACAGTCATAAAGAACACAGAGCCAGAGCAGACACGAACAGTGAGCAAACATGAAAGACAGGGAAAAGGTCCATGCAGCAGACAGGTCAAGGTTTCAGGTCTTACTGGAGTGGGGAATAAACACACAAGGGCCTTGAGAAACATGCCCTAGGTGGGTCAAGATCAGGAGGAGGTTGGAGCCCTCTGCTCCAACTAACATCGCCAGGCCTCCTGGGAGAAGCAAGCTTTCAGAAATATATAGATGCTGGCAATCACATATGTGGCTAAGGGAGCATTTTTCTCCTAGGCTGCCAGGAAAAAGAAAAAAAAAAGGCCAGAATAGCTTAAGTTGCCATTTCCTTGTGGTTATCCTGCTCTCCTGTTCCGTTCCTTTGTGATGTCTCACCACCCACTCCCCTGAGCTGGGGGAACTGAGACCTGAAAACGGGAAATGAGAGGAAGGGGTATTCGTGGACCATGATGGATGTGGGATCAGGGAGAGTCCGTGAGTCCCCAGGTCGCCACTAAACAAACAGACCGGCTCCACCTCTTCTGGCTGAGCTGGGCCTCCGGGCCAAGTTACTTCTGCTTTGGACTCACTTAACCTTTAATCTGGGGATCCCCACTCGTGTTACTGACATTAAGTCCTCCAGCTTCACAACAACCTGAGGTTGAGGGGAAAAGTAAACCAAAACACAAAAGTCTTATGATCTACTTGAGTCCGACGTGGTAAAATTCAAATAAATCCATAGTCAAAGTTTATTTTCTCATAATTTATCTTCACATTACTGAAGGGAAACTGAGTCACAAAGCAAGGAAATGAGTTGACTTCATGTATGCCCTTCAGTCTTTGACTTCATCCATATGAATAATGTTCTAATGTTAGTGTATTTTTCTTTCTGTAAGTTCTTAACATGATCATTTTATGGATGGGGACACAGAGGCATGGAATGGTTAAAATGTGCTTGTCT
Organism: Mustela nigripes; assembly: GCF_022355385.1. Classification (NCBI taxonomy): domain Eukaryota; kingdom Metazoa; phylum Chordata; class Mammalia; order Carnivora; family Mustelidae; genus Mustela; species Mustela nigripes. The sequence goes on from NC_081566.1 coordinate 64,887,108, forward strand.
CAAGGTCCGCCTCAAAACATATGCCTGGATGAGAAACTCAAGAACCCGAATTCTCAAAGCAAATTCCTTTCTATTAGCTTCCTACCCACGTTGGAAACATTCAATTCCCTCAAGCTTTGCAAAATTAGGTGATAAAGGCTATGAAGTTGTTCTCAATACCAAGAACAGTGTGGGTCTGGGAGTAATAAGAGTAGCCATGACCGTTGAATTTCATAAAGAGTTTCACAGTTCACCAGCACTGCACAGCTGTTATTACACTCCGTCCCCATCAAGGACACTGATTGTGCCGCCCTTTCACAGACGTGGGGGCTAGGACTCATTTAGCGGCTTGTCAGAGGACCCAGTTAGCAAAGGGTGGAACTGGGACCAAAACTCAGGTCTTCTGAATCCAAGTTCAAGGAGAACACCCTCTGGGGGAAGAGGCCACCTGAATTTTACTGGTACACTGAGAGATTAAGGGAGGTCTTGGCAGCACACCAGCCCGCATGTTAGCAGAGAAGGAAATGATCATCAGGCATTTCAAACGGTGACACAGGAAGGGTCTGAGCACCCAGGGATCCCCCAGAGCTCTAACCTCTGAGGGCCTGCAGGCTAAGACAAACACACCAAGAAGACCAAACATGTGCACGTCATACTGATGGTATGTGCCACAGTGGATCTGCCACAGTGACCAACCCCACGGATAGAGAGGAAAGCATTTCTACCATACACATGGCCAGGGAAGTTTGGGATGTGAAATATAAGTTCATAAATAAAAATGGGAGCGATAAAAGCAAGCAGGGCAAGTGCGAAACACAGGCACACACGCGCACACACACGCACGCACGGGCACACACACATACATACACACACACACACTCCAGGAAAGGTTTTCTGGAAGAAAAATAAACTTTGGTTCTTTTTCTTCTTTTTTAAAGTTTAGCAGCAACGGAGTAGCTGTGCTGTGCCCAGAGTAGAGTTGAGAGTGTGAGATTTGCAACAGAACTCATCCCCAGCATGTGGGACAATTGCAAAGATGGGTAGGAAGCAGGGCAGTGGGCAGTGGCACTGGCCAGAGAGGGCCTGGAGCAAATGGAAATTCAAGAGCAGTTACGACCTATCTTGACTCCTAGACTATGCCTCCGTGTTTGCACCGCATGCTTTCAGAAAGCTCGTGCTCTCTGTATTTCAGGGGCAAGAAGAAACTCCATGGTTGTGGAAGCCTGTCTGGAGCAGGTGAAGGCAGCAGGTGCCACGGGGAGGGAGTGAGGGGACAGGGACCTCGAGTGCAATGAGCAAGGAGCCCCTAACCATCCCAGTCTTTCCAGATTCTGCCACCACAGAGAGGTTCCAATGCAAAACTTATTTATCTGGACCCAGGAATTTTTAGGGAATTCCCAGTTTGTACAGTGAAACCCAAATCTGCCTGTTGAGTCTGAGGCCAGGGATTAGTTTTTAATTTTAAAAAGTTGCATGGAGCTCTGCTGGGACATAAACATTACTTGGATACATCCATTCAGACTCCAGCCAGGCAGAGAAACCTGTTTGTCTCTGTTAACTGTGTTTACTTACTCAAGTCATCCTTTGTGACCCTAATTAGCCAGAGAAGGAGCAGCAGAGAGCCACTAGGAGACCAGGGTAAGGATTTACCGAGACTGCCTGGCTCTGGCTGCTGGCCCTCTCTACAACACAGGGTCCTTGGAGGCAAAGGGCTGGCTGTAACCACGACAATTGGAGCCCTGAGCCAAGGCTTAGCGATTTCAGACTTTCAGAGGAAGCTGTTCCTCATCACTGCGGTTTCTGAGTTGACTCAACCAGTAAGATTAAGGGCTTCTGTGATGATGAGTCTCAGGATTACTTTTGGTAATATTTGCTCATCTGCCCTGTTTACAACGGGCTCTTCTCTTTTAACCACTCTGCATGATTTAACACATTTAATATAACCACATGAGCAGGTACTATAGGAACTGACACAGAGAGGTTAGGTAACTTAATGGGGGTCACACAGCTAGTACCTGAAGGCACTAGAATCCAACTACAATGTACATCGTTCAGGTAAGCCCCGGTATTTTCATAAGAACGTTCCAGCAAACATCTGATATTTAGGTAGAATAGTTCTAGGCACTTGAAGAAGACACAAAGGACATATGACGGCTCCTACAAAGAGGTCAGGGTATAGTCGCCCTATTAGCAATCCTCGCTAGGCCACCAGAATTTTGCTCCTTTTGGTCACCTGGGTCGTATCCTTTTCTAACTAGAGAAGACCTACATCCCGCCCACCCGAAGCTATTATCCTTTCTTTTGTAAACAACAACAAAAAAGGACAACTTGAGGTCCAGAGGGGACCCATCACCAGCTATGGAAGGGCTCGGGGCACAGCCAAGGCCAGACGGAGGGGACGGATGGTGATGTCCCCCCGCTCCGCGGCCCTCGGGAGGAAAAGGTGTAGGAGAGTCTGCTCTTCGTCCCCACCCGCCGGTGCTGCTGGGCTCCTCCGGTTCTCCGCGTCAGCCCCGCCGGTGCTGCTGGGCTCCGTCGGGTTCTCCGCGTCCGCCCCGCCGGTGCTCCTGGGCTCGTCCCGTTCTCCACGTCCGCCCCGCGGGCGCTGCTGGGCTCGCCCGGTTCTCCGCGACCGCCCCGCCAGGGCTGCT
>NC_081566.1:64890137-64937177 GCF_022355385.1 Mustela nigripes
CCGGGCTGGAGCTGTAACCCGGGCCGGGCTGGAGCTGTAACCCGGGCTGGGCTGGAGCTGTAACCCGGGCTGGGCTGGAGCTGTAACCCTGGCCGGGCTGCGTGCAGACCACAGCGGGGCTCCCGGCGGCGCCTTGGGAACAGAAGGTTCTCAGAAGTGCTCGCCTCCCTTCCTTCCCGTCAGAGGGAGAAAGTCTAAACCTGTTTCTCAAAGTGATGAGAGTAGCTGTGCGAGTGGCGTGTTTACTTCCTGGGTCCCACGGTGTTTCTCAGGGAGGAGGGGGTCAGTGTCCGACTGGGAGGGGTCTTCCTTCTCCCATCTCCCGTAATTCAGCAAAATAAATCAGAATCAGATGTTTTCTGGAGTTGCAGTCAGACGGACTTGGGTTTTTTTACTCTTTTTTAAAACTGGTACATCTGGGTGAACTCAGGCGTGTGTGTCTTGGCATCTGGGCCCGTCTAGTAATGGAAGAGAAACTGTCGGCTTGTCTGGGCCGCCTTCCTTTCTTACATCTGAAGGGCTGGTCGGGAGGAAGGAAGCAAATACGGAGACAGTGTTTGCACTCTGTGGCTTAAAGTCAGGTGAGAGATAATGACGGCCTTTGACGCTGATGATCTGAGGACCAACATTTGGTGACTTGGGGATTAGCAGTTTGGAGGCGACATATTTGAAAGGAAAAGGATCACATAAGGAAGGGAAGACACGGAAAGGAAGTTTGGGGAAAGGCTCTGCCAGAAAAGCTTGGGAGGAGAATAAAGAAAGAGAACCTTAAGTAATGCTGTGGCTTGTGTCTCTCGGCAGGAGGGCGAAGATGAAAGCAGGCTGTAGCCTCGTGGAGAAGCCAGAAGGAGGTGGAGGTGAGCACAAGCCAACCGTCTCTCCTGCTCCTGGATGCCCCTCGGGGCTTCCTTTTCTCCCTGCTCGGGCTCTGTTCACAATGTCTGACCGGGGCTGCACAGCCTCTTGCCTGGGCGGCTGCTGCTAGCCCAGCTCTAGGCTTGTTTCTTAGGATGTGTGGTAACGTGTCTGGCCACCACCTTTGTCCCAAGCCTTAGCGTCTCCTCCCTGTGACAGACATGGTTCCACCCTCAGGGACAAGGGGGTTTCAGCTCTGTTTCCCTAAAACGTTAGTTCGTCTTTCCTGTTTGTTTCTTTTGGAACGTTCCTGCCCTCAGGAAAGTAGGTGTGAGATTTAGTAATGCAGGAGAGGCAAGAGGCTGGCGCACTGGGTGCTGGTGTCCCGCGCTAGCAGAGCGCAGGATCGCCACAGGAAGGGTGACGTCTCCATGCTTTCCTCTCCCCTGTTGTGGTCAGCTGCAGCTGACCGAAGGGGCGTCTGTGGCACATTTACACAACGCTCTAGAGATTCTGAGCATTGGAGTATGAGGTCGGGGATACAGATATGTGTGAACCTAACTCCTGACTCCCCGCACCTTCCCCTTTTCACATTAAAGGGTATCAGTTTCCGGACTGGGCCTACAAGACCGAGTCGTCCCCGGGCTCCCGGCAGATCCAGCTGTGGCACTTCATCCTGGAGCTGCTGCAGAAGGAGGAGTTCCGCCATGTCATCGCCTGGCAGCAGGGAGAGTACGGGGAGTTCGTCATCAAGGACCCCGACGAGGTGGCCCGCCTCTGGGGCCGCAGGAAGTGCAAGCCCCAGATGAACTATGACAAGCTGAGCCGGGCCCTCAGGTGAGGGACGGGATTCCCAGACCGGTGCTGTTAACAGATGGGAGGGAGACTAAGAAGCTGGGTGAATGTTGGATGAAAAGGGTGTCAGGCAGTAAGAGACGCACTATCTCCGTGAATCATGTGTGGCTTTGAAGTGGGAGTCGAGGAGCTGCTGAATCCGAGTGGCACAGGCACCGGAGGAGAAGAGGCATATCTTTGGTTCTCTGTAGGAGGGAATTCCAGCGCGGTTGGCACTGGGTCCTGACAGACAGCCGATTCTGCTCTGCAGTGGGCGAGCGTGTGTGGTGAAACACGGATCGGAGCTCATTTGTAATCCAGAAGATTAGTTGAGGCTTCCCTGTGGGAAGTCTGTTAGAATTTCTCTTCTTTCGGCTCTCCTGGAAGAAACTGGGAAAAGCGAAGCAAGCAGAGCGCACAGGAGAGGGCTCCCTGAACGGTCCTGACCTCGCTGTTCGAGACCCACGTCTGTGAGCTCGGTTGTCCGTCCACAGGTTGCTCTGACATGTCTAAAGATTGGCCACTTGAGCTTCTCTCAGGTTCTTAATTTTGCCCTTGCCAGTTTTTACATTTCATAACCTCTTCGCCCTCGAGGGGCCAGAAGGCCGTGCATAAGCGGTGCTACCGAGGAGATGCCAGGCCAGAGGCTGCAGGGCTGCCCAAGTCCCCTGCCTTTCTTCATTCTTAGTGACTTGAATGTCAGAGCTGGGCAGCTGCTGTGCTGGGGCCTCTCTTGCATCTTTGTGAAAGTGAGGCCGGCCAGGCTGCCTGCTGTCTTCCCCGTCAGGGTGCATGGTTGTCGGACCTGCTGCCACAAAACAGTCATGCGTTTCTTCATTTGCACTTTGTGCTCAGCCTCCAGACTGGCCAGATCAGGTCTCCCAAGAGACTTGTCTGCCCCCACCTGGGCCGGGCAGTGACATACAGGGGAACAGGAAGGAAATGGACTATGGAATTGAAACTGTAGTGTGACAGAGGGAAAAGGTGGTTGGGACTAGGAGAGCTGTTCAGGATCTTTAAGTGAGATTGCCTTTGTAAAGCTCCACCCAGGGACTTAGAGCTTCCTTTGAAAATTGAGTAAGTCTCCCAGCCCCGATCCGAAGGCCGGGCTCTGTGAGAACAATAGTGATGTCTCCGTGTCATGCCTAGAGCGGGAACTGTTGATCAGTGGCTACCTGTGTGTGTCAGAAATTGTCAGAAGATCCAGTGACACCTTTTCCTATTTTTACAGATACTATTACAACAAGAGGATCCTTCATAAAACAAAAGGGAAAAGGTTTACATATAAATTTAACTTCAACAAGCTGGTGATGCCCAACTACCCATTCATCAACATTCGGTCGAGTGGTAAGAAGCAAACTCTTTCCGTTTGATATCCCGAGTTGATAAAAAAGTTTAAAAGCCCACGTCTAAGACCTGGCACGTTAAAGGATTTTTAGAAAGACTGGAGTCGCGTGGATTGGCCCCACGGTCTTCCCCACGGTCTTGCCCTGGTTTCTCTGTTTGTCCTGTGCGGGGAGTGACAGGCTCTGCTGGATCGCAAGAGATTTGTTGTTTATTTAGTTCTCTTTCGAGCATATTATCTGTGTCTCCCAGATACTCTTCCTCTGTTGTCTTTAGGAATTACGTTCCATAGGTTCATGTTTGTCCTTCAGTCTAGAACTCAGAGTGTTAACGCCCTGCCCCGTGGCTCTTTCGTAGACGAGTACCGGTTTCTACAAGCACTTCCGATTTTCTATGAAACTACCAAGCTCTCCCTTATCAAGTGAATATCATCAAAACCACAGCATCCTTAATCACAGAAGGGGAGGTCTGTGTTTGCAGTGAGAAGCAGTGTCTTTGATCTGCACCAGCACCTCAGAGAGTAAGATCTGGGGTTACTTGACCTTCTTTGCTCTCAAGTGCAGCAAGGCTTCCCGTCCGGGCTGCCTGCGCGTAGCTCTCCATCACAGCTCCTCACGGGGCTTCAGGGCAGCCTCTGTCCAGTCTCTCTGTAGGGGCTTGGTTGGTTTCATTTCAGAGTCAAGACCTCTCCCTCCCTAGGAAAGTAGATGGTGTTTAACTAGTTTCTGACCCGTCCGTCTGTACTCCGTGGCCATGTGTGTTAAAGCCAAGAAAGCTGATTGTGCTGCAGTAGTCTGACTTCTCAGAGAAGAGTCGGAAGAAACTTGAAAAATCGGAGCAGGGTGTGGCTGAGACTATACTGCTGAGATCCACTGCAGATAGGTCACTAACTACACACAACAAGTTAGGGCAGTTCGGGCTTGATGCTGCTATCGGTACAGTTCCATCTCCTCTCTCCTGTAGCCACGCCCTCCTGTCCCTGGGGCATGTGTTAAAAAAAAAAAGTGGTATTGGAATGCATCTAATTACAACCTGTTTTCTTTCCTGGTGCCTGAGAAAGAAGTGTTAGGAAATCAGACCTACTGTAGCCAAGGGAATCCGTTCGCTCTGGTTTTCGCTCTTGCCCCCTTCCTGTGTACCTAGAGGAATCTGGACTCTACGTGGATATACCGGCAATTCTGAGATCGTGTTGGTGTTCCATACCATTCACCTCTACTCCCCACCGGAAGGGGCTTCATTGGTTTTGTTATGCCTTTGACCCATTTTTGTCTATTGAAAATCCGGAAGTCCAGCTCTTGGGCAGCCTGGAACAGGGTACACCCATCAGCCCTTGGGAGTAATGTGCCTGTCCAGGGTGAGAAAATCTGGATCCTCACTCTGGGAAGACTCTGGTCTTCTGGCCTAATGGCAATGGCCTACCATAGCCTCATCTCCCTGAAAGCAGTGGGACCAACATTGATCCTTAACAAAGCTTGATTCCTAGTGGAATGAAGTCACAGGGAAGGGAGAGCGTGTGCATCTCGTTTTGGTATGTGCTTGGTTGTTTACATCCTGGGTATAGATAACGCCAAAGAGCAGGAGTCATTAGCTCGTAAAGAAATTTACCCAGAAGGGCCAAATGTTCCGGATTCAACTTTTACGGTGACAGGAAAGATGACGTTTGCTGAGTGTTTGTTTCACGGACGTACTTTTGGTTGGTGTTTTTGTGAGGGACCACCTTTAACTCTCCCGGCCGGCTGTAAAGCGTGTATCTCAATATTCACATTTTACAAATGAGAAGATTATGGAGGACCGCGACGTCCAAGATGGACACGGGCAGGTTTAGCACAGTTACCTGCTGAACGGCTTCTCGGGAAACCATTCCTGAGAGACTGAGCTAGAAATCCAGCTTGTGCTGAACAGTCCTGCGTTCCTCCCCACCCACCCCCCACTAGGACGCCCGTCCTAAAAACAAAAAGAAAAGATTATGGAGGAGGTCTTTCTCTCGAGGAACTTCAGAGTTAGCAGGAGAGATAAGATAGGTGAGGTTGAGCACAGTTGAGAGTAGCCCTGAGGAATGTGGCGAGCTCTCGAGGCAGCTGAGCTGTGTGGACTTCGAGGTCAGAGAGGTCCTGTCTGGGTGGCGCTGGTACCTGCCCAAATGACCCAGAGGTCTGGAGTAAGAAGCAAAGTGAGCGCTCTTCCTCCCTCTCCACATCGACTTCCTCAGCTCTGACAGTACAGGGTAGAATGCCTGATACTCGGATGGTGCGGGGAGTGCTTCTGCATCCAGTACGTCGTCATTACTCCTGAAAGCTATAAAATGCATTATTCTGTACCTTTGAACACTTATTGTCCTTCATAAGAAACTGTGGGAACATCCAGAGGAAACGAGGAAAGTGCTCAGCTGGCGGGGCCGGGCGGGCTCCGGAGCTCTCACCCCGGGCCTCCGTGCCCCCACCCTGCTGGGTCATATTTCTTTCTCTTGGAAAACTTTAAACTCATAGAAAAATGGGGAAAAACAGAACTGTGAACACCCATGTGTCCTCTCTAGATTCACTAATGATTGACACTGTTGCCACATATGTCTTTCCTCTTAACACGTACTTTTTAAGTTATTTTGAGGTTAAGTTATGGACATCGTGACATTTGTCCCCTGTGTACTTCGCGTATCCCCTAGGTACAGAACATTCTCCTGCATGACCCCAGTAACGTTAACATACCTAGGAAATTTAACACGACTCCACGATTCTTGTTTCCTCTATGGTGCATATTCCAACAGTATGTGCTTTTTACAGTTTTTGCTTTTAAAGTGTGATTATTGTGTAATAAAAAATTACTTGTCTTAACAAATACCTGACACACAGTTTGCCGTGTGCCAATACTGTTACCCTTTAAGTTTTCATAACATGAAGATTCGTCCTGCCGCTGTCCCTCTTACAGATAAGGAACGGAGGCACAGAAAGGTAAGTAAGTGTTCCAGCGCCACACAGCAAGGAAATGGTGGAGCCAGGGTCTGAACCTAGGCAAGGGTCTTGTTATTTCCATTTTGCCAAAAGGGGCCAAAAGCCATTTGGTCACGTGCCACGGAACAGAAGGTGCAGGAGCTCGGCCTGCTCCCGTTTCCGGATGTTTCCGCTCGGCCGCTCCCGTTTCCCAGTGGCTCCTTGAAGGTCGTCTGCTTCCAGAGCAGTGTTACTCAGGGCTGTGGACGCAGGAAGCTTGTTTTGTCAAACAAAGCCTTGGACCTGTTGTCTCCGCATACCCCGTGAGACAGTGGGGCGGCTGCACTGGGTCCGAGGTGAGGGTCCCAAGCGCCCCCACCAGCATTGCTCCTTGGTCACACCTTCCCTAAGTTTGTGTGGAACGTGCCGTGTGTTCTCTGCTCTTGCAAATGTACAGTGTGGCTTCCCCTGCGTAAAGAAGGGAGGACCCTCCCGTTTCAAAAGAAACAAAAGTAGATCGTTCGGGGGACAGGCCTTTCGCTCCGCCCTCCCGCCCCCACGCCTTATACTCCTGTAGTCCTTCGGCACACGTGGAAGGTGGTTTTTTGCTTTTCAGTAGATGAGCTCTTGACATACATCCAGACCCAAATGAATCAGACAGTAGCTAGAATTGTAGCTGCTCTAGTGGGCCAGCAGGAGACTCTGGGCCTGGCACCTTCTTGATTCCAGTCACATTACATGCAAGGTCAGGCATCAGCATTTCCCGATTGAAGGATCGGGTCATTGGCTTTAGGGGACAAAGAGCAGTTTCTGTGGAACTTCAGTTTGGGAAGTGCCGCTCCGCGATGTCCATGACAGCCAAACCCAGGGTCCTGGCCGAGGAAGGCCCGTTACTCGGAAACGGAAGGAGGCAGCTGATGGGGGCACTTCCCAGTCACGCCAGGCTTCACGCCCTGTTTTGTTTCTTCTTCTAGGTCACCATACCCCCACTGGGCTTTCCTTACTTTTCCTTCTCCCTTGTCTCTGACCCAGAGTGTAAAAAATCCTTGTGGCATCACTTACCGAAGCCTCCAGTGCCTCCCAGGAACCCGAAGGGTCTCGGAGGCCTCTGGTGGCACACCTTTCTTAGGCCCTGTTCAGAGAAGGACCTTTTGGGGGAGTGGAGAACCTGTGGGCCTCTGAATTTGACGTGTTTAGCCTGGAGTCGGTTTCTGCTTTGAGGCGAGTTTCAGTTTTAGCAGGCCGACCCGGGAGAGGGACTGGGGTTGGGGGGCGGTCCCGTGCTGTCCCCCAGCCTGCTCGGGGCCTGAGCACAGTGCGAGCAGGGTGGGAATGGAGACCGCTGCGTAGACTGCGTTAGAGAGAGACAGATTCAGAGGTCGGGAAATACTTGAATCTCTGTGGTGATTTTATATCAGAAATGGTAAAAAGTCTTCCACGGCCTTTCCTTTCCTAATCTGCTTCCGTTCTAAATCTGGTCTTGCCCGATTCCATCTGTGTGAGGGCTGGTCTTTGGGCTTCTAATGCATCGCCTTCCGCGCATCATTTCCAGTGTTTGTGTTTAGTTTGCTTCTTGCTTGATAGATAAAACCAAAACTATGAAAATAAAAGGAGACTGTTTAGCGAGGTGAGAATTGCCGCAGGGGACCTACACGTAGTACTTCGAGTTGGAGGAGAGAAGGCTCATGTGCCCACCCGTCTGTTCCTTCAGCTGACGTGTACCGAGCCCAAACGAGCCCCAACGAGGTGTTAACCACGAGCTGCTTTACTGCTCGTTGTGAACAGTAGGAGGTCCCCACCTTCATAGAATCGATGTTCGAGTCCCGATGAACAATAAGTGTTTGTCTCAGGCAGTAAAGGGTGAAGACAGAGTCGCAAGGGCTAGGGAGAGGTGGCAGCCGGCTCAAGTAGTGGAAGCTGAGCTGTGCTCCTGGGAAGACGGGGAGCAGAGGGAGTCAGCACAGCTGGAGTGTTGGCTTCCTGTCGGAACAAGGTGGAAACATCTCGGGCTCACGTAGCATGAGTGACCGTGCTGACGATGCATGGCCAGTCCTCTAAAGCGGCCTTTGTCTTCTCCACCATCACAGGTGTGGTTCCCCAGAGTGCGCCACCAGTGCCAACCGCCTCTTCCCGGTTCCATTTCCCACCTCTGGACCCCCATTCTCCACCGAGTGACGTGCAGCCGGGCCGGTTCTCCGCGAGCTCCCTCGCTGCTTCTGGCCAGGAGTCGAGCAATGGCGCAGATAGAAAGGGGGAGCTTCCGGAGCTGGAGGACGGCTCAGCCGCCGACTGGCGCCGGGGCGTGGATCTCCTGTCCTCCCGGAGCTCCATCGCAGGAGGGCTCGGCCATCAGAAACGCAAGCCTGACATCATGCTTCCTCTGTTCAGCAGGCCCGGGGTGTACCCTGACCCGCACAGTCCCTTCGCGGTCTCCCCGCTGCCTGGCCGCGGAGGTGTTCTGAACGTCCCCATCTCGCCGGCTCTCTCCCTGACTCCCACCGTCTTCTCCTACAGCCCGTCGCCAGGCCTCAGCCCCTTCACCGGCAGCAGCTGCTTCTCCTTCAACCCCGAGGAAATGAAACACTACCTTCACTCTCAGGCCTGCTCTGTGTTCAACTACCATCTGAGTCCCCGGACCTTTCCCCGCTACCCAGGACTCATGGTCCCGCCGCTGCAGTGCCAGATGCATCCCGAGGAGTCAGCCCAGTTCTCCATCAAGCTGCAGCCGCCTCCCGCCGGGCGGAAGAACCGGGAGAGGGCGGAGAGTAGTGCGCAGTCTGGCCCGGCCACCGCGCCCGCCGCGGCTCCTGTCCCCCCAAGAATTAAGGTGGAGCCGGCCTCCGACAAGGATCCCGAGAGTCTCCGGCCGTCGGGGCGAGAGGAGGAGCACTCCCGCGAGGAGGGCGCTGCGCCGAGCAGGACCACGGAGGAGGAGAAAGGCACCGTCTTTGCCCGACCGGCCGCGCCGGTCTGGCCGCCCAGCGCCGTGAGCAGCCCGAGTGAAGAAGCCCTAGCGGTGACTGACGACAGCGAGGACAGGCCCGGCAGAGAGCCTGGCGTGCCGGAGAAGAAGGAAGACGCCCTCATGCCCCCCAAGCTCCGGCTGAAGCGGCGCTGGAATGGCGCCCCCGAAGCCCGAGAGCCAAGCAAGAGCAGCAGGGTCCTCTGGAGCGGGCCCGGGCCCCGGGGCCTGGCCACGGCCGCCGCCGACGCCTAGGACTGGAAGCGGCTCGGGAGCGGTGTCTCCCGTCATCAGAGGCATCCTCCGTGTATTTATGTAGCGAGAGGTCAGGGTCGGGGGGAGGGAGGGAGGGACTTAGACTGGTTTGATCCTTCTAGGGGCATAGACTTGTATTTTTATGTCTGGGGGATGGGATGGGTGTCTTCTGTTGTAAATTAGGGGGACATGAACACCTCTTTCCTGGGGAGTAGCACCCAGGAAGGCTGGTGAACTGAAAGGAGGAAGCACCTTTGCTTCCTGGGGAGGAAGCTTCTCACGCTCCGGCAGACTCCCAGGGGGCCGAGGTGCCCTTGGTCCCGCTGCAGTTCAGGTTCCAGACTTTTCTTTTCTATTGTATTTATCTCTGAAAAGCCATTAATGAATTTCTTTTGCTCGGAGAGAGAGGGAGAGGGGAGTATGGCGTGGTGGGGAGGCTGAGCAGCGAGAGACCATTATACCAATGTGTTGCCTGAAGTGTTTCTGTGTAGTTCCTTTGGGGGAGGAGGAAGGGAATCCCAGTCTTGCTGGGACGGGGCATGTTCAGATGTTGCTTTTTTTTTTCTCTCTTCCTTTGTTGTTGTTTGGCTTTTTTTTCCTTTCCTTCTCAAAAAACCAGCTGCAGGAAGCAGGAGCCACGGCGCCAGTCCCGGGGGCCGGGAGGGCCGAGGCGCGGGGCGGCGGCGTGGGGGGCGGGCAGCTGGGCTGTGGGCCCCTCGCACGCGCCCCTCCTTCACCTGCTGAAAGCCATGAGGACTCGTAAGCTCTCGTTCAGGGACGAAAGAAGAGGGCGTGAGGAAGCAACCCGATGCCTTTACAAACAGAACACAAAAATGATCTTCCTTTTTCCTTTTCCATTGTGGGTTCGGGGAGCCAGACCGCAGCGACTGAGTGAGTCCACCGAGCAGCCCGACCCTGGAGATGTCTGCGCTGCGTCTGGGTCTCTGACCGTGTCCTAAGTGAAGCCTTAACAATGAACACACTTTCGTCACGTGCTACGGGTCTGTCAGCATAAACCTGTAAAAGGGACGGACAACTCTTCAGACAACCCAGGGATGTTGCAACATGGTGACATGTGGACTTGGGGTTCGGTGGTCCCTCCTTGACTTCATGGGGCCGGGGAGCAGAACGGCAGGGTGGCGGGAGCTCGGGGCTGATGGAACCCCGTAGCACAGAAGGTCGCTGGGGTGTGAGGGGATGTTTGTCGAGGCTGAAGGCGGAGTGGACAGAGACACGGGAGGTAGCCAGACGCCAGAGCCTGGTGGGAGTGAAGGAGCCGCGTCCGTCTGTCCCGTTGTGGTGGTGCCATCCCTGCAACGCCCACTTGCCTAGATTGTTCTCGTCCTCACGCTACTCGGTGGCGCGGGAGACCGGTGCACAGGCCGGAGCGGTTTCTCCGTGGGAAGGCCCCTCCCGTCAGCACGAAGGACTGGGAGGGTGGCGCTCTTGCATGAAGCAGAAGGGGCAGCCCGGGGGGCAGAGAAGCCACGGCCACTCGCCTGTGCACGCACGTGACCGCGCTGACCGTGCGGGACCCGTCCACACGGGCCGTCACAGGCACGCAGAGGTGGTGCCCAGGCAGCTCGCGCATGCCTGATGTCAAGGAGGCGGGGAGAGAGGGGAGGGCTGTGTGGCCCATGGAGGCTAGAAGCAGGCCCGGGGGCGCCGTCTGGGGACTGGAGAGACCCCGACTCCACCTTAGCCTAAGTGGACTCTCTGTACCCTGAGCAGCGTTCGGGGTTGTCTCTGAGCGGGGTTGGGGATCTTCCTGAAAGGAGCCCACGCGTGCGGGGCGGGAAGCGGTCAGCCGGGGAGGGGGTCGACCGGGGGCTCGGGATGACTCGAGTCCGTCATGCTGTTGTCTGGCAAGCATCGTCCTGTTCAGTTCAGATTCCAAATAGTGACTTGTCTTTCCCTAGGGAAGGGGTTGGGGGCGCGGTCTCTCGCCAGCTCGGGCTTGGTCGGGCTGCAGAGGGCTCCCTGTTCAGGCTCCTTTTGCTTGGTTATGTTTTTGCCCATTTCTCTCTCTGCACCTCTTACCTCGGATCGGAAAGCAAGCCCGGGCGGGTGCGGGACGGCTCTCTGCTTGGCCTCGCCCAGTCTAACCAGGGAGGCTGGCTGGCTCCCCGCTCTGTCCGCGAGAGCAGAGGGCCGGCACGTGTCGGTACGAACTCAGGAATAGAAACTTGAGGCCTTTAAAATAAGAGGGAGAGAAATCCGCAGGCATACCCGGAACCCCCTGGAACCCAAGTGCCGGAACTAACTGCTAGATGCTGCTTCTGTTGGAACAAAAAGTCACTGCTTTTAACTTGAAAAACCACACTCGAAAAATGTTCAACTCCATGAAAAATGTTTTCGGCTTTAAGGAACCGGTTGGTGTCGTACTGTTTCCTTGACTGCCCTTCCGCAGTGTCATTGGTTGATGCGCGCTGCACGCCGGGGCCGGGGCCGGGGGCCTCCCGCAGAGCCAGGCTTGGGCTTGCTCGGGAAGGGGACCGGGGATGGGAAAGTCATCGGCATTTCCTGGGGTAACGGGGTCGGGGGTGCTTTCTCACCCTGCCGGACCCGCTCCTGGCAGCACCTGTCGCCAGTCGGGCACAAAGCCAGGCCTTTTCTCGCGCACTTTTCATCACTGTCTGGCAGCAGAAGGAAAAGGGGGACATAAAACCAGACCGTTTTCTCCCCCGATTGTTTCCAAATTTCGCTGTGCCAAACATGTAAAACTTTGCAGATATAAATCTTGAAATTTCATTAAGAACTTGTTCATGGAAACAGTTTGCTTTTACCGTAGGAGAAAACAGATCTCTTAAGAACAGCCGCTGCTGAGCTCCTTTTTTTTTGTTTAGGGACGGCTGGGGTGTCCCGTAAGCGACTCCCCAGGTCCCTTCAGCCCCGTCTTCAGGCTGCACTGCATTAAGCCGGCTCGCCAGCGTGAGCAGGGACGCTCTGCGCCCCGGTCCTCCGTGAGCCAGGAGGCGTTCGGAAGCATTAAATCACAGTCGGGTACAGCACTTCTCACCAAGCGGGTAGTCAGTTGGCTGTTTGTCCCTCGTTTTTTATTTATTCCGTGATTATGTTTGTACTTTTTGTTTTGTAAAGAGTAATGGAACGTTTTAATTTTGCTTAAACATTTTTTCGATTCAGTCTTTCAAGAACTGTTCTATTTTTCACTTTGGGGGGTGGGGAGAGTTATCAGTTCATTTGTTTTGAATGCCTGGGCGTTGTTTGAGTCATAAAATTGTGAGGCACGGATTTGTGAGTGAGACCTTCGCGCGTGACCGGGACATCGTGAGTCGCCCGTCGCAGCGGAGGGAAGTGTGTATGCGTACGTGGGTGTACGTGACCGACTCCATCGTGCAGTGCCTTTTAGACGTCCTACTTCCTATACAGTCTTCAGATTTTCGCATATATATTCTATATATATATGATGTAATGTTATAGAGATATATGTATAATATACATATTTTTTCCAGGGGTATCTGATAGCTCTGTATTTTGTTATGGAAGTTGAAAGAAAAAAGTATTTTACCTCAGAAATTAAAGTTAAATAAAAAAATACTTTTAAGTAACGTCTGCAGGGCGTTGGTGGTGTTGATGTGCTGCGCCAGGGCCGACCTGGCCGAGAACTTGCCGAGCCTGTGCCCACCCACCCCACCCCACCCCCTTCTTCCCGTCGCGCAGGGAGGAGGCAGGTCCGATGGCTTCGGGGACTGTCTTATCCTGGCATTACCGGCCGCTGCCAGAGAAGGGACAGCTAAAGCCAGGGGCACCGGTGTGCAGGGGGAATTTCTACATCAAGATTGTGCCAAAGATGAAGAGTGCACGGCACAGGGGCGTCCACCGGGCTGGGTGGGTGGGACACACGGCTCTTGACCTCAGCGTGATGAGTTCAAGCCCTGCGTTGGGCATAGAGCTTACTTTAGAGTTAAAATTAAAAAAAAAAAAAGTGCCTGACGAAACCAGACCCAGCAGGCCACACTCTGTCTGGCTCTGTCGATAGGAAATGCCCAGAATAGGCAAGTCTGCTGAGACGGAGCCAAGGCCGGTGGCGGCCAAGGTGAGCGGGGTGTCGACCCACGTGTCCTCGGAGGGATGGCAGTGTTGCGCAGCGCGTGCTGGCCGTCGCACAGCTCACGGAGTCACGGTCACTCCGAGAGGGTGAATTCTGCGGTGTGTGAACTACACCTCCGTCAAGGTGGTTTTGTGGAGCACGTGACAAGCCAGCACTAGAGAAGCCGGTGGGGGACGGGAGTCTGGAGGAACAGCAGGGGTCTTGCTGGGATGCTGAGCGTCCCACGACGTAGCCTGCAAAGGATGGTGCCAGCTGAGTCCCCTCACGTCCCCCTGAGGTCCCCACGTGTGTAGAGTCCTAGCCGGGTGATAAGTTTCACTCCTCTCCAAGGGGCCTGTGAGTTTGGGTAGACTGGGCTCCGTGAGGGGCAAGGCTGGAGAGGCCAGCTAGGACAGGTCATGAAAGGTCTTAGGAGATGCCTGGGGAGGCCGCATTTCACTCGGCTGGCAGTGGCTGTCCCCGGTGTTTTCCAAGAGTTTACCATTCTCCTGGCCGGTGAGGAGCGTGGTGATCGGGCCCCGGGAACCACCCCGCCTGTCAGATCGGGGCCCGGGCACCAGTGAAGTGACTGGTGGAGCCCCGGACCACCTCCCACGGCTGGAAGCAGAAGCAGGCAGCTGGGTTAGGGACGCAGCCCGGTGCAGGTTAGAGACGAGGGCCCCAGCGTCTGGCTTTGAGCGTTCAGCTCTTCAGCTCGCAGCATGGGCAGTGACCCCGCACCGGGCAGCCTGGTGTCCACAGGTTCCACCTCATGATGGCCGGCTGAAGCGGGTACTGTGTAGCCCCATGTTACCGAGGCGACACTGAGTCACAGCTGGTAAC
The DNA here is from genome assembly GCF_022355385.1 of Mustela nigripes. Classification (NCBI taxonomy): domain Eukaryota; kingdom Metazoa; phylum Chordata; class Mammalia; order Carnivora; family Mustelidae; genus Mustela; species Mustela nigripes. The sequence continues at coordinate 64,904,206 of NC_081566.1, forward strand.
TGCTGTCACCGTGGTCCACCACTCTGCCTGAGGGCCTTTCAGGCTGGCCGACCCCTGGTCTGTCCCGCTGCCCACAGCGCCCTCCCTCCCTGCGCCCCGCCCGGCCAGTTACACCCTCCCTTCCTTCCCCGGACCCCTGAGGGCTGTGCTGCTGCGCACGGACCTCCGCGCCGCCCCCGGCGCTCTGTGCACTGGCCGCTCGCGGGACGGTCAGAAACCGAGCGCCGAAGCCTCCGGACGCCGGACAGATGTTTGTTGGACGCATGGAGGGGGCTTGGTTGTTGGGGTAAGGGACGCAGGCTTGGAACTGCACAGGCGAAGGGACGAGGGAGCAGTGGCAGTGCAGGCTACACGGTGTCTTTGTGGCAAGCTTCCAGGCCCCAGATAGGTGCCACCTGCTGAAGGCACGAAGCCCCGCCGCAGCGCCTGGGTCCACCCTCGGGGACAGCGCGCCCGCGCCTGCCCTCCCACCTCCACCTGCGTGCTCAGTCTCCCTCCCTGCCGACCTGCCCGCCAGCCCAGTGCGCCCAGGGTTGATGTTCTCACTCCAAATGGGGACCAGAGAAGAGTGAGCCAACGTCCGTCCCTCTCGGGCTGGGCCCTGATACCCCCCAGGGTCTTTCCCTTGCTGCCTTTTGCCAGGGTCGCCCCACATGTGCCAGCTTCACTCGCCTGCCTTCAGACCTCCACAAAAAAAAGTGTTTTAAGGGTGTGTGCAGACGCCTGTGTGGCTTAGTCCATGAAGCGTCTGCCTTGGGCTCAGGACATGATCCTTCATGATCCCAGAGTCCCGGGATCAAGTCCCGTATTGGGCTCCCTGCTCAGCAGGGAGCCTGCTTCTCCCTCTGCCAGCAACCCGCCACCCCACTCATGCTCCCTCTCTCCCCCTTTCTCTCTCTCTCTCTCAATTAAATAAAAATCTTTAAAAATAAAGGGGCGCCTGGGTGGCTCAGTGGGTTAAGCCGCTGCCTTCGGTTCAGGTCATGATCTCGGGGTCCTGGGATCGAGTCCCGCATCGGGCTCTCTGCTCAGCGGGGAGCCTGCTTCCTCCTCTCTCTCTCTCTGCCTCTCTGCCCACTTGTGATTTCTCTCTGTCAAATAAATAAATAAAATCTTTAAAAAATAAAAAAATAAAGGGGCGCCTGGGTGGCTCAGTGGGTTATGCCTCTGCCTTCAGCTCAGGTCATGATCCCAGAGTCCGGGGATCGAGTCCCACATCAAGCTCTATGCTCGGCGGGGAGCCTGCTTCCCCTTCTTTCTCTACCTGCTGCTCTACTTGTGATCTCTATCCATCAAATAAATAAATAAAATCTTTTAAAAAAATAGTAATTTAAAAATAAAGGGTGTGCTTCGAAGGCAGCTGAAAAGCCAGAAGAAGACCTGCGGTCTAAACAGCCGCAACCCAACCCTCCCCAGTCACGCTCCGGCGCCCTGCCCTGGCTGCAGCTGGGTGTGCGGACGCCCTGAGGGAGGGAGATAGGCCAGGCTGGCCTTGTACCCCCGGTGCTGCCCGCGCCATCGTGCTGGCAGGGGAACAACCTCTCTGTGCCTCGACTTCCCTATTTTATGGGACTGTTGTGGGGATTAAATATGCACACAACGCGCTTCGTACTCAAAATCATTTTTTTAAAGATTTATTTATTTGTGAGAGAGACGGCACGCGCTTGCACGAGCAGGGGGAGGGGCAGGGGGCTGGAGCCCAGCACGGGCCCGCAATCACGACCGGAGCCGAGATCAAGAGTTGCACGCTCCGCCAACTGAGCTGCCCAGAGGCCCCTCAAAATCATTTTTTTAAAGGTTTTACTTTTAAGTAATCTCCACACCACCATGGGGCTCAAACCCACAGCCCCGAGATCAAGAGTCACTCGCTCCCCCGACTGTGCCAGCCAGGAGCCCCTCAGAATTATTTTTTCAGCGAAGTGACCGGATGTTTCTGCCAGCTTGGTTCCCGTGCTCCGCGGGGCTCCATGCCCTCACATCCGTCTTCGGCCCCTCTCAAGAGCACAGAGATGCTCAGATCCTGATTTACAGAGCAGGGAAGTGAGGCCCCACGAGGGTGACCCGTCCAGGTGGCTCAAACAGGCCTCCGACTCGGAATCCCGTGCCGTCCCCCAGCATTGCCCTCGGGTCTCTGAGGCAAGGGTGGCGACACCTCCAAGAATTAGAAATGCAGAATTGAGAGCAGGGGGCGCACGCCAGCCTCGGTGTCTCTACGTCCAGTGTGGAGCCCAGGAGGGGAAGCCGGCCTCTGCAGCAGGCCCCAGGAGGGGCCCGGAGCTCCGCCAGACCGGCTGTGGGGGCTGGGCTGCCTGCTGGCCGGGGAGGATCGCAATAAAAGATCAGAGCCATCACCAGCGCCAATGAGCAGCCCCCCGGGGTCTCTGATCCCCGGGGCTCCAGGATCTGGGGGTGTGCTCAGACCACAACAGGTGGCCTACAGCCCGAGCACCAGACGGAGCCTGGGAAGGGAAGGTCTAAGGCCAAGACGCAGCAGCCTCCGTCCCCGTGGCACCGCTCCTCGCCTCCGCTGGCGGCTGCTGGCCCAGCCCGACTTCAGTCCAAACCCTGGTCTACGGCAGCCTTGGTCCCGGAGAGCTGAGGGCCACCAGGGCGGCTGCCTCTGGCCTCTCGCCGGAGTCTTGCGGGGACCTCACCAGAGAGAGGTGGGGAGAAGGAAGGACAGGAAGGGACCCCTCCCTCCGGGAGGCCAGTTCAGCCTTGCGCCAAGGTTTGGGGAGGCGCGGCAGGACCCTTCGTTCCCGCACACCGTTAAGAATTCCTTACCGCGACACCCCCGGCCCCCCACTCCCACCCCCCACCCCCGTCCTCAGAGCCATGGAACCAGGCACTGGGGTGGGGAACCAGCCCAATCTGGTGTTTCAAGATGTGTCTTCTTTGTGGGACTTGTGTCCTCTTGACAACTGACAGGAAGGAGAGGGGAGGGGAGTCCGGCCCCCGCGATGTTGCTGTGTCTCGGGAGTATCACAGGTGAGGAGTTAGTGTTTGCGCTCCCCTGGAGCGGCCTTCTGGGGGCCGTCCCCCCCCCCCGCCCCCGCAAACAGCCAGAGGCATTTGAGCTCACTGACTTACTCCCCACTTGTCCTCTGCTGCGCACACCTGTTGCTGTCCCCATTCCGCAGGGGAAGGAAGGGCAGGTCAAGGAAGTGAAATGAATTGCTCAAGGTCAGCCCTGCTCGCGAGTCACCAAACCAGGACCCAGCCCGTGTTTCGGACTCCAAGGTCCACGCCCCCCTGCCAGCACCTCCCTGCCTCTGGGCCGGCAGTGACACCCAGGCCCTGGGACAGCCCCAGAAGGCAGCGGGGGTCTGAGTGGCTGAAAATCAAGAGGCCCCTGATTTCCCTAAGGGGATCTGGTGGGATCAGGACTTGAGAAACTGGACAGGGCATGGGGGGGCCTCCTGGAACAGCCTCAGCCACGCATGGGTCCTGCAGCCAGCAGGTCCCTGCTCTCCAGGGATTCACCCTTAGGGGACAGACAAGCCAGCGTAACGCACCGAAATGGGAGGCAGCTGATGGCCAGTGACACCCCCTGCCACGCTCTGTCCTGGGGTTTCAAAGTCAAATTAAGACACTCCGTACACATCAGGAGCTCAGGTCCCACGGGGTAATCAAGAGGCCCTCCCCACGCCCACGCCGCCCCCTCACTGCCCCCCAGTGCCGGGGCCTCTCTCTTCATCCCCAGCACGTTCCTGGTCCGGGGAATTTTCAAGGCCTGCGGCCGGCAGGCAGGAGCTCAGGTGTTCCCACGCTCCCCCCTCTTCTGGAAAAAACCAGAGCCCTGAGTCCCCGTCTAACCTTGGGCAGTCCCCAGACGGGCTAGAGGGCTAGTGCCCTTCCCCGTCGGCACCTGCAGGCCACCTTTGGTGCCTCTGCCCAGCTCCCTGCCCCAGAGTGGGGCTCAGAGGGGAGTGCTCGGCCCTGGAGAGGTTAGGGTGTGTGTCCGGTGAGCGAGGCACTCTCCCTCCAGTCAGGTCTGACCGCTGCACACCTAGTTCTTGTCCTCAGAGCGCCCTAGCTGATGCCCCCAGGACACAGCGGGCAGCTGGGTATGCCGCTGGCTTGGGCTGTGGCCCCCAGTGCGGGAGGAGGAGAAAGAGGGGGTGGATGGCATTAGGGGCAGCGGCCCAGAAAAACTGGCGAGGAGGCGTCAGCTTGGGGAGGGAGGAGAGGGAGGTGCAGGAGGGGTGAGGGGAGGAGGTCGGTGGGGGGCAGCCTAAGCCCAGGGCTGGGGGTGGGGGGCACGGGGGTCCTCGCTGGGGCAGAGGCTGAGGCAGACGCAGAGATGAAGTCTCGAGCAGTGGATGGGGGCTGTGGCAGGAATAGGCAGGAGCCCCCCACCTCCCGCCGCCTGCCCACGGTATTGATCTGCTAGATTACTCAATTTCACCCGTATTGATCAGGTAATTGCTTTATCTCGGGTCTCATTTGAGCTCTGCATTCTCCTGGCTTCTCTTCTCTCTCCTTGTTTCTTTTACCAGCCTGACACAGAGCTCCTTAACACACAGCTTGTATAGATCCGAGTTTGGTTAGCCTGCCCTGGGTTGGTGTTTGGGGCGGATGGCGGGCGGGGACCAGCCCCCAAGCTCTCCGCTCCAGCCAGAGAGTGGACGTGTCTGCCCTCCTGGGCTCCGAGGCCCAGGGCAGAGCTGGGGAAACACATGCCCTGGACCTCAGCTTGCACCACCTCGTCTCACCCCTGCCCCCCGACGGGGACCTCGAGCCCGCTGCCCCCCAGCCAGGCTTATGGGCGTCCCTCCACTAGCCCTTGTGTCCGGTCTCCTCCCGCCTCTTCAACTAGGGCCGCGCCCATCGGACCTGCCTCCCCCCGTAGACCCCTGGGCCCCCCTTCCTACCTCTCCTGCTCCCCCCATCCTTGCCCCGACCCAGTCCCCCACCCCCGGAGCCCGGGCACAGAAAGGAGCTCCCCCTCCCCAGGGGTCTGCAGCCTGAAAGGGGGAAAGATAGCCTCCCCCCAGGAAGCCCCCAGTCTGAGAAGCCACAGCTCCTGGCTTCCTGGGCCCCCATCTGCAGGAAGACACAGAGCCATCTGAGGACCAGACAGGAAGACCCAACAAAAGACAACAAGACAAGGCCCAGAGGGGAGCAAGCAGAGAAGGGTCCTGACCATCTTTCAGAACTCAGTCACAGGCCAGTCGAGCAGAGGGGCGGGTGACCCCGAGATTATAATTTGCAAACGGTACCCCGGACCTGGGGTCTGGGGTCTGGGTCTGAGGCCGAGGGGACGCGCACCTGCAGCCACGTCTTCCTTCCAGCCCGCAGTCGGGGCTCCAGGCAGCCCGGAGTCCCTGCCCAGGTGAACAGTCTACACCCCAGACACGCCCTCTGCAGCAGGGGTGCGGAGAGTGGGTGCCTGTTCCTCCTCTTCCACAAGCACCTGCCCGTGTCCGGAGGGGACCAGACTGCAAAGGTTCTTAACATTGGAGCAGCTCTGTCTTCAAGCCTTCTCCGGAGAACTCGGTTTATAAAACAGATCAAAGCCTTGGGTGACCTCTGAAGACAAGGAAATCTCCATGATCACTGGCACCACCCCTCAAACACCTCCAAGGTGCCCAAGGGCTGATGTCAGGGTGATTTGAACAGCGCGACCTCGAGACAGAACAGCAGGGGACATCTTTGGGCAGAGACTGGGGCCCCTCGGCCGGCTGGACCCCAGTACTGTCTGAGCAGAGACTTCCGCAGAAGGGAGATGTGCCGGCGCCGTGGCTCACCTGCGCAGCCCGGGGGGCAGCGGGAGGGAGAGGAGGGATGGGGGCGGAGGGTGGGAGCCGCAGGGTCAGAAGGCGCCCTCTTGCCTCCGCCCCAGAGAAGAGGTCAAGTTGAGGAGCAGGGGCGAAGCTACAGATCTGGTCAGTGGAATTTTCTGGAGACCCCAGGCCGGGCACGGAGGCGAGGACTGGGGATTCCCTGGGAAAGCGCTGGCTTGGACCATCCTGGTGGGGTTGTGAGACCTGAAGACACTAGAAGCAGCCCGGCCTCCCGCCCCCCACTCCACACGTGCCCACCGCCCCTGGCCGCCCAGGCGCCCGCGAGGAAAGCAGGGCTTCCACACCCACACTGCACACCCGCCCTGCCCGTGACAGCAGAGCAAGCAGGGGTTGGTGTGCGGGGCGGCAGCCCCCACAGGGCCTGTCTGGGCGCCCACTCCCTGCCCCCAACAAGCCAGCCTCACCACGCTCTGCCTGGGGTCCCGTGGAGCCCACCGCTCTCCCCCCCAACACGTCCAGGGCTCCGCCGTCTCCAAGCTCTGGGGGAGGTGCCTGGTCCTGTGGCTCCTGCGTCCCTCCTGCTGCTCCCACAGCTTCTTCTATCCTTTCCCAGTTCTTCCGTTCCCATGCCTCACCGTTCCCAGCTCCTCCATCCGGCCTCCACACCCCGCCTCTCCGCACACTCCCGCCCTTGGCTCTGGCCTCCTGCCACCCAGGCCTGGAAGGAGCTGGAAGGACCGTCCTGGGGTGTGCGGGCCGTCCGTGTTGGTGCCAAAACTCCCACATCTGGGCAAGCTCTCTGGCCCAGGCAAGGCGGGACCCTCAGGTCTCAGGCCCAGCTCAGGGGCCTGGAGCAGGGCAGGGTTTGGGTCCAAACACAAAGAGTTTGGATGGCATCTGCCTCGTACACGAGGAGACCAAGATGGGTGCACACACACACACACACACACACACACACACACAGAGCTGCACAGAGACACTCACAGGCAGGCTCCAGAATAAAGCAGGACCCACACTTCCAGCGGACACCCACAGAACCATGGACAGAGCCAGGCTCCCACACCCACGTGTGACCCGCAGGGCTGGCCTCCAGAGACACGCAGACACGTGCCCACTGCCAGACCCAGCCAGCCGCCCACGCGGATGCCCACGCTCAGCCCCAGGAGCCAGGGCCACAAAGACGCCTGCACCAGACCCGCAGGGGAACTGCTCAGCGCATTCCAGAGCTCTCCCTGTTCTGCACTGGAAGTAGGCTCGGGGTTTGGGAGGGGGCACCTCCGGGTCCTCCCGGCACCCCCCACCTCCCAGGGAGGACAAGGCGGACCGCCAAGCTGAGCGGCACCTCCCCGGAGCTCAGAGATGGGAGAGCCCTGGACACGCTAGGGGGGAGAGCGGTGGGCTCCACGGGACCCCAGGCAGAACGTGGTAAGCCTGGCTTGTTGGGGCAGGGAGTGGGCGCCCAGACAGGCCCTGTGGGGGCTGCCACCCCACACACCACAGAACCTGCTACACACACAAGCCCACCCTACCAGCAACCCTTCCCAGGCTGGGGCCCCCACCCTGCCCTGGTGCCAGGGCTGGGGACGGATCTGGGCGCTGCCTCGCCGGAGAGGGGGTCAGGCGGGGGAAGCCCTGGCTCCCTCTCTCGGGGGCGGCCGGCGGGGGTGGGGGGCGTGAGTGAAATGGGTTTATTACTGGGAGTCTGTTGCCTCGATTGGTATCGATCCCACATGTCACCTTCCATTGCCACTAATGGGACATGAAGAGCCTCCAGCGACACCACAGCCACGGGCTCCACGTCCGCACACGCCGCCTCCCCTCCCCCGCCCTGGTCTGGAGGCTGCTTCCCAGGTGCCCCAGCCTAGCCGGCGCCCTCCTCCTCTTCCTGTCCTCCCTCGGCCTCGGCCTCCACTCCTGAGGTCCCCAGTCCTCCTCCGTAGTGGCCACCGGGGACCTGATCCACCGTTATTCAGGGGTGTCCCTGCCCCCCGACCCCATTATTCAGGGGTGTCCCTAGTCTTCTTCTCCCCGCTGAATCCAGTCCCCACTGTCACGGTTGGCCTAGCCAACAGACCCGTCCCCTGCCCCACTGCACTGGCTGCCAGGAGCAGAGGGCCCTTTTCCTCTCCTTCCTCCCGGTCCTCACGCCTGCGCTCCCCCCCCCCGCCCCCGCACCCTGTGAGCCCCGTGAGCAGGACTCCCCGGGTCTGAGCCTGCCCCCGTGTCTCCCGGCCTGCTTGCTATAAGTCAGGGGCTGCGGAGGCCCAAGTGAGGCCTAAGAGGGTCCACATGAGGCGATGAGGCCTGGATCCAAAGTGCCGCCCAGCGCCCGTAGGCTGGTGCCGGGTGACTCCCGCATGATGGTCACTGTCTGCAGCGGGAAGCTCCTCCTTCAGGCTCAGAGGGAGCATCCTCGGCTTCCCTGAGTCTGTGCCCCCAAGCCCTCGGGGCGGGCAGGGGAGCAGGCCCTCCCTCCGCCGCAGGAGAGTTGTCCCCAGGTGGGCCCTGCGAGACCCCCAGAGTGGGAAGGGCTGCCTTCTGCAGACCGTGGCCTCCCAGCGGGGCGGGGGTCCTCACCGCACCTTGCTCGGCGCCCGTCATTGTGTCACTGGCCCGGAAAATGGGGGGCAGCTGGGGCAGCCACAAGGAGTCAGTCACGATTAAGCTGGGGGTTTGAGGGCGGCTCTGAGAGGGTCTTTAAAGAGACGAGGGTCCCCGCTCTCAGCCAGGGAAGCGGGATTGGCTAGAGCGGGAGAAGCCGGGCGGGGGCCTTTCGGGACATCCCTCAGCGGTCCCTGGGAGGGCAGCCCTGGGCGCAGGCTCTGGACCAGGCCCCGGCACCCGCCCTCAGGTACCCACAGAACAAAGGAAAGTGCTGGATTTGGGAAGGGGACCCCATCCCCAGAGGACACTAGGCCATTCACCTCTGTCTTGGGGAAGAAACAGGAGGTCCCATGTGTCAGCCCAGAAGCCAGTCTGCGCCAAGCGCTCGGCTTCCTGCCCCCTCCGCACCCCCCAGCCCGCCCCGGCCCAGCCTCCTGTCAGTGCAGGATGTGGACCGGGCCAGGGGCTGCCGCTTTGACCAGGTTTCCGGGAATATGGGAGGAAGTGAGCAGGGAAGTCTGCAGAGCAGCCCAAGAGTTAAGGTGAAACCCCTCCTTCGGCTCAGAGGCAGCTGGTCTGGTTCCCGCAAGGACTCGCAGTTGGTGACACTGGGGGACTTTCCTGGGAGCTGGGGTGACGGCAGGAAGTGGGAAAGCAGAGAAGCCAGGAGCCTCCTTCCCTGGAGGCCGCCCAGATGCCGCCTCCCAGGGGAACCTGAACATCTCGGTGTACGCAGCCCCAGACCGAGGTCCCAGCGGCCCCCTGCAGCGTCGGAGCCCGGCAGGTCCTGCGGCTGGGCAGCGCCTCGGTGGAGAGAATGGGAGAGCTCTTCCTCTCTGCGCCCCTGCGCCCTCTGCTCCTAACTCCAGTGGTCCGAGCCCCTAGAGGAGGGAGCTGGAGTGGGGTGAAGGTGCAGAAGGGTAGGACCGCCCAGGGGGGAGGACAGGCCCCCCAGCCCCGAAGGGCGATACGGGTCCCAGTCTTGGGGCCACGCTCAGCCCCTGCGTGGCCACTCTGCGTCCTCCTTGGAGGTCAAGGCTGCCCAGTCCTTGCCAACCCTTCTCCCCTTGGCCTACATCCAACAACTGCACACGGATTCGCGCCCCCCCCCGCCCCGGACCCTCTCCCCGTGGCCCCCAGCGACCTGTCCCTCCCATCAATCACCGGTCCCTCTCTCACCTTTCCGTCACGTTAGCTTCGGTTGATTTAACCAGAAAACAACCCCCAGAATTGAATTCCGTGGCCCTCCATTGTGAGGCGTGGGAGGGCAGCCTGGCCTCCCAGAGCCAGAGAGGAAAACAAGAAAATCATATTGATTCCCTGATGACAGCCGTCAACCTCCCTCCCCGCAGGACACTGGGCAGACGGGGCTCCGGGCCCCACAGTCATCCCCAGAACTTTAAAGACAGAGGCTCTCGTATCCCCCTGAGAAGCCTCTCCCAAGGGCAAGCGTCCCCCTCCTGGTGTGTTCTGGAATCTGTCCTGCTGCTTCCATAGCAGGGTCTCCGATGCCCCGTAATCTGGCTTATTATGCTTGAGCTGGAAGTTCTTCTTGCTGTCTGCCTTTGAATCACATTAGTAGAGAAAAGGAAGAATCATCTTCCAGAACTCCAGGAAGAAAGAGATAGGCTAAGTGCTTACACACGGGTAAACCATTCGTAGCCTCTCGTGGGCGCAGCTCAGAGACGATGTCCGAGGTGAGGGTTCAGGGCGCCCTGTGAGCTGGTATGGGGCCTGGGACCCAGGTGGGAAGAGGCCCAGGTCTCGAAGGGGACGCTTCTCCAGGCCTGGGCTCTGTCGCCACAGAAAGCCCCCGGAGAGAAGGGCTGGCTGTCTAGGGGAGGGAGACAGCTGGAAGGACTCCCCGCCCTTCAGGGTCCCTTCTCCTGGAACTGAGGACCCGCGGCCTTCTCAGCAGCGTCTGCGTTGGCCCCATGTTTTCGGAGCCACTAGCCCCCGAGGCGGGCTCCAGATGCTAAGGACCCACCGAGAGACACCCCCTCCCACTCCAGCCCCCGCCGAGCTGGAGGGGGCGCAGGCCATCGTGCCACCGGCCCCCGAAGGGTTAATGCTATTGACTGAAAACCACATCAGCTCCCGTGGGAGCTTGGAGATCCCGCTCTCATTTTAAGTAACCCTAACTCCGGTGTGATGCGCGAGGGCCGCTGGGCGAAGAGTGCGCCTGCTGAAGTGAGCACGGAGCCAGGGACCGCCGCCGCACCGAGGTAAGGGACTCCGGTGGCAGGGGAACAGCCCTGCCCCAGCGGTGGACCCCAGTGTGGAGCCATCGGGAAGGGGACTTGTTAGGAGACGCGGGGGAAGGGGGCTGGTACGGAGACGGGGCGCTGGTGGAGGCGAGTGCCCCCGGGCCACACTGAGGCCGTCTGCAAGGGGGGCCAACTCCTTCTCCCTCGGCTGTGGGACAGCTGCAGAGCCAGGGGCCAGGCAGCCAGGGCAGAAAGAAGTGGGGAGCTCACAAAGACAGCTGTTCCCCCCTCTGGTGCTGATGGGGTCAGGTGTCCGCTGGCTGGGGCAGACGGGACTCCTGGCATTCACGGGGTCCAGCCAGGCTGAGCCCGAGGGGAGGACGGGCTCAGGTGTCCCTGCGCGCTCGACCTGCCGTACCTCACCCGGAGCTCACCGCACCATCCGCAGGGCTGAGGGTGAGGACTGATGTGCGGGTGTGGGCACCCCAGCCTGGGGATGGGGAGGAGCAGGCAGGGGCTGGGCAGGCGTCCTGGGGCTGGAGAGTTAAGGCTGGGCTCCCAGCCAAGCCAGGCTGGTGTGAACTGGATCGAAACCTCAGACAGGGTAGGGGGATTCTGTCCCCTGCGCTGGCCTGTCTCCCTTCCTCCGACTCCTGGCATCCTTCCCAAGAGCTGGGTCCAAGAAGACTAAGGTCTGCGAGCCCTGGGCCCTAGGGCAGGTGGAGGCTCCATGAGGCTGGAGAGGCAGAGCGAAGCGCGCCGGCCCCCCTCAGCCCCTCCTAAAGGACAAGAGAAGGGCCAGGGAGGAGTGTGGGACCCCGGTCGCCCAGGTCCAAGCGCCTTTCTGGCCCTGCTCGGGGGGCCATGGGGCCGGAGGGGAGTGGGGACCCACTCGGGCTCAGGGCTTAGTGGAAGTGGAAGTCAGGGTTCACTAGGATTGGCGTGAAGACAGGGTTGAGGTGGAGGCTGGACGTCAACTGGGGTTTGAGGGGGTGAGCCAGAAGGTGGCAGAAGCCCCCAGCAGCTGGCGAGGTCCTGAAACACTGGTCCCGAGGAGGTCCTGAAACACTGGTCCCGATGTGCTCAGAGCCCGCACACGCCATCCCAGCTTAGCATTTGGCTGAGAGTTTCACTTCCTCTGGCCGGCCTGGCCTGGCTCCTTGGCCACCTCAGCGCCTGCTGGAGGGGATTTCTTGTCCCTGGGTGGGTTGGGGGTGGACAAAGGGAAGGACCGGGGATGTCCAGGCAGGGGGATCCCCGGGGCGCAGCTGCCTGCCGGGAATGAGATGAAAGGAACTGAGCCTGGGGTTGCCCCGGGAGGGGTGCGACGCGGGGGGGCATTGGGAGGGAGGCAGGTGGTGTGAGGAGGCCACATAGGTCGGGGCAGGCGGCTGGGGGGGCTGCATTCCGTTTCCAGCTCCGCAGGATGGGTGAGACAGAGGGCAGGAGCTCGGGGAGAGGCTGGAGGAGGGGCTGGGCTGGGCGCATGGTGCCGTCTGGTCTGAGAAAGAAGGAACAGCCTCGAAACCGAGACAGAAGAGGACGGAGCAGACGCCGGGGAGGGAAGACTCGAGAAGCCCGGTGGACGGGACTGGGAAAGGAGAGAGAAGAAATAGTCAGGAAGCAGGAAATGAGCTGAAGATGAAAAGGTCAAAGCAAGGGGAACAGAGACCAGAGAGGGGAGAGGGGAGGGGGGCGCTGGGAGCCTGCCTCCTGACCCCCAGGGCCCTTCTCCCAACCCCGGCCCCAGGGCTGGGCCACCTTCCCCTCAGCCTTCAGCTGCCCTTCTGACAGGTCTGGCGTAGGGCCTGGGGGTGTCTGGCTTCTCATGTCTGCTCGTGGTTGCGCAAACCTTTTCGAGCCCACGGCCCCCAGGGACTCAGAGACCAGAGTCAGAGGCTCTGCAAGGGACCGGGCTGGGGGTGTGTGGGGGACGCAGCAACCTGGGACCCGAAGGCCCCTGGAGGGGGAACAGCTGTGGGAGAAGCGGGCCTGCCTGGGGACCCTTCTAGGGGAGCAGCAGGGAGGTGCACGTCTCCCGGGAGGGGCGCTGGCAGGAAAGGCTGACCCGGGGGGGGGCGGTCAGCTGGAGGAGCACCAGAAAGGGCTCCCTGGGCTTGGGGACTTGGCCAAGGAGCAAGATGCCCTGGGGGCTCAGGAAGAAAGAACATCTATCCCTGCCCCTCCCCGGGACCCCCCAGGGGTAAAGGTGGTTGGCTTGGCCCTCCCCGGCACTCCCCCCCCCGCCCCTCGCACCCCTACCTAAGCAGCTTTAGCTAATAGCATTAGGGAGGTCTCAGGACTACCTACTCTCCACTTGGGACTGAGATCAAGGGGACAGACTGGAGGCTTCTAATCAGATTGGGATTTGACGGCGGGGCAGGGGCCAGGCAGTTGGCTCCGGGCTGACCAGCCCAACCCCTGCCCCCCACCTGGAGGCTGTCATCTCTGTGTTTCCACTGTCCCCCTCTGGGCTTGTCTCCCCACTGTGACCCTCTTATCCCAGCCTGTGTACACAGCCCGTGGAAGTGCTTCCCACAGGCACCCCAGGCACCCTTCCTCTCCGCGGCTCTCCTGCCAGATCAGTCGGGGGCTTGCTGAGAGGACCGGGCTGAGGCCAAGGACACGGCGGCGCAGTCACGCAGGCTGGCCTCGCAGAAGGCCCAGCGGCAAAGCCCCTTCTGCTGCAAGTCTGGCTCTTCGGTTAGGGAGACAGCATCGGTCTTGAACTAGCAACTTTGTTTCTTCTTGAGTGTGTCCCTGTCTTTCCCCTCCCCCGCATCTGGCAGAGCGTCCCCAAGCGTCACAGCTCAGCTGAGACCGGGAAGTCTCCTCCAGGACCCAGGGCCCCGCCATCCGCTCCACACCCGGGGTTCGGCCTCAGCTCCCGGGCCCCCCTGAGTGATTACTGCTCAGAGCTCCAGGCAGACAGACCGTTCCCTGCCGGCCAGCTCTGCCCCTCGCCCTGGGATCTTCCGTGCATCTCCTCCTTGGAGCCTCGATTTCCGACACCTGTAAAATGGGGATGTGAGTGGCCACGTCAAGGGGTTATCGTGAAGGTTCAGTGCCGTAGCTTTGGGGGAAACATCAAGCCCCGTGCCGGGCGGGATAGGGACCCCAGTCCTCTTGACTCAACTCCGAAAGATCAGACCTGCCCGGGATATTTCCTCGAGCTCCACGCCCTGGCATAAGGCTCCCTCTCTCTTGTCACCAGCATTGTCTATGCTGCATTACTCAATCCTGACCTAAACCCTACATGTGTTATAAGGAGCCCTGCAATGGCCAAGGAGACTGCTGGCACCCGGGCAGCGGACCGCAGTGGCGTTGCTACAACCCTTTAACGACAGAGTTTCCCAGAGTTAGGACCCTTTTTGCTGGATAGTTCCCCACCCCAGCCCGGAGCTGTAGGGGCTGTGAGAGACCACCCACCCCCGCCCCGCAGCCCTTCACCCTGGGCACCAGGCAACACCAGAGGGATGAAGCCAGGGGCCTTGGTGCAGGGTTGGGGGACAGAGCGGGGTGCCTCCCCCAGCCTCTGGAGCCTCATCACCAGAGCGGGGGTTAGAGCCTGTCTGAGGCTGGGTCAGCTCCTCGGGGCTCTAGCACGGAAGGAGGGGACTTGAGGGAAGACGTTGGGCAGGACTCAACGGCAGGGAGGATCCATGTCCAGGTGATAAGCTCCTCAAGGACGTGGGGGTCCAGGAGGGACTCCCATAAACACGGGGCAGGCTGGAAAATGACGAGGGGCAGGAGGGCAGGCTTGAGCTCGCCACTGATGCCACTTTGGTTTTTGTATTTAGGGTTTTTTTTTCCCTTTGGGGGCCAGACAGGATATTGGTAGCCCACCTGGGTGGCAGAATATTTTATATCTTGAATTAAGGTCTTGCTTTCCGCTCTTTCACTTGAGGGCTGTGTGGCCTTAGAGAAGTTCCTCCACCTCTCTGAGCTCCATCTCAGATAGTTCCGATGAGGTTTTGGGGCGGGCATGTCAATTCCTGGGCGGGGCACAGGGCACACTGAGGGTCTGCTCTGCAGTGGGTTTATCATTCTCCTTTTTTAAAAATAGATTTTATTCATTTATTAGAGAGAGAGCATGGGGAGGGGCAGAGAGAGAAGCAGGGCAGTTGGCTCCGCGCTGACCAGCCTAACCCCTGCCCCCCACCTGGAGGCTGTCATCTCTGTGTTTCCACTGTCCCCCGTGGGGCTTGTCTCCGCACTGTGACCCAGATCTGGGAGTCTGATGCGGGACTCGATCCCAGGACCCCAGGATCATGACCTGAACCGAAGGCAGATGCTTAAAGAATTGAGCCCCCCAGGTTCCCGGGAGTCTCCAGTCCTCCAGACCCGTGCACGGCGGCAGCTGTAGGAGTCCCACCAGCTCCCTCCGCAGAACAGTGTCCCCGGGACCTCTCACCTCCATGGACCCCTGCTCTCCCTCCATCATCTCCCAACCCATTTTCCTAAGGCGAGGTGGAGGGTTCCCAACGCACTTGAGACAGGAGGAACTTCCCAACAGACAAGACAGGAAAGGAAGGTGGGGGCGGGTGGAGGCGTCCGCTTCAGGGGAGGAAAGAACCAGGAGAATTTCCAGACTATCAGCCAGCAGAGGGATGGGCGGGGAAACCTACTCCTGCAGACTCCGAGTGGGCGTCACCCGCTCGCCCTCGGCCGCCTTAATTTCCAGGGATGCTTTCCGCTCAGGCCAGACTGGGGACCCCCAGAAGCACCTTCCCCAGGAGCTGTCACTTTGTCCATTGACCCCCTGGGAAAGGGAAAGCAGGAGACCCATATGACCTCTGCGGTGGGGGGACCGGACTGTCTCGCCAGCTGAGGCATCTGGGATCCCGAGCAGACCTGACCCCTCCCCGATGCCGCTCTCAGGAGGGTCCCTGCTTGCAGGGAGCATGTTAGAAATCCAGACTCGCAGGCACCATCCAGTCCCACAGCATCAGAATCTGCATTGTGGAGAGATTCCCAGGAGATCCTTAACGTTTGAGACTCGGCAAGCAAGCAGGTGCTGTGCCTTAGGAGTGGAGGGACAGTGGCTAGGTGCGTGCGTCAGAAGGCTCTCCCTTGGTGAGCCATCTGGGAAGTGAGGCGGCCACTCCAGACAAGCCTCCACACGCCCTCCAGACCTTCCAGCCTCCTAAGTTCCAGCCGAGAGCAGCCCTCCCTCTGCCCGACTTCCCTCAACCTGCAAATCCAGAGTCAGGTCACCCAAGCTGGTCCCCAGTGCACACACGATCCTGCCCGTGCAGGGACCGTCTGCTCCAGGAGCGGGCCCACACCCCACATCCCCCCAACACTCTGCCCTCAGTGACAGTGGGACCGGGCCCGGAGTGCCAGCCTCGACCCCATCTGGAAGGCTCTAGGACATGAACACTTCCTCCCACCGCCCTGGCCTGCATCAGGCAAGATCCAGCCGTGGGGGCCCGCTCCCCAGCCTCCCCCCATCTCACCGCTGTGCCTCCCGCCAGTCTGGGGACAGACAAGATCGCAGTATCCAAGGGCCCGGGGTTCGGTAATTCAGTGGACACTGACTGAGCACTTGCGGGTCGGAGGCCGGTGCCGGGCAGGCCCCTGGGGAGCCGGCCGGCCGTGAACCAGACGGCGAGGATTCCTGACGCCTTCGAGCTCCCACTCTGAGGGGAAGACAGATACGGAACACCGTGGATAACTTCTTCTTTGCCTCCCGTGGATGCCCTTGCCGGCCACTTCTGGAAAAGCCCCAGCCTGCCAGGCCTGGGCCCGCGCGGCAGACCCCCGCTGAGAAAAGCACAATCCCAGGTCCCCCGACTCGCGACCACCTTCCCGGGCCACAGAGCTACAGGTTTGCGGATCTCCTCAAGGCTGACCAGGACCCTCCGATTAATTACATTTTCTCCTGTCTTCTCTTGGGGAAACCTCCGATCCCGTGAGTCCTGTCCTGGGTGCAGCCCCCCGCAGGGGCAGGGGCTGGGACCCACCTGTAGGTGGCTCAGCCCCAATCCGGGCCGGAGGAGGCTGGCCTGGCCCTCGGGATGGTGGGGGGAGCTTCCTGCCGGCGGCCGCCCCAGGGTCCCGCCTCAGTCTCCCGCCTCAGTCTCCCCTCGCGTCTCCCCGCTTCTCTTACCTTCTTCCTTCGCCTCCCGCCTCAGCAGCACCGCCTCCCACCAGGCCCAGACGCGGCCCTCGCCGCCCCCCCCCCCCCCGGAGGACCATGCAGTGCAGCTGCACCGTCGAGGGCGCCCCTGCCGGCCCGGGCAGCCCCTGGATCTCAGGTGAGCCTCCACCAAGTCCCCCAGGCCCTTCGCAGCAGGGGCAGGGGGCGGCCGGGGGGCCTCCGAGCGAGCAGCCGGGTGGCACTCACACCCCTGCCCCCAGGCGTGGCCTTCCCGGACTGGGCCTACAAGACCGAGTCGTCCCCGGGCTCCCGGCAGATCCAGCTGTGGCACTTCATCCTGGAGCTGCTGCAGAAGGAGGAGTTCCGCCATGTCATCGCCTGGCAGCAGGGAGAGTACGGGGAGTTCGTCATCAAGGACCCCAACGAGGTGGCCCGCCTCTGGGGCCGCAGGAAGTGCAAGCCCCAGATGAACTACGACAAGCTGAGCCGGGCCCTCCGGTGAGGGGGGGACGAGCAGGGGCGGAGCCGAGGGGTCAGAGGTCAGGGTCCCTGTCACCACCACCACCCCCCCCCCGCCCCCCTGGCTGGGGCTTGGCTCCCTGGCCCTGGGCTTACTGGCCCTGGGCTAAGCCCGCACCCTCCACCTCCGACCCTGCAGATACTACTACAATAAGAGGATCCTGCACAAGACCAAAGGCAAACGGTTCACGTACAAGTTCAACTTCAGCAGGCTGATCGTGGTCAGCTGCCCTCTGTGGGAGCTGTGGGCTCCGCCTGCCCCCCAAGTGCTGCTGGGGGCCCCCGCCCTCATCCGGCCAGCCCTGCTGCCCACGGGCCTGCCCAGCGAGGTAGGTGCCCCCACAGCCCGGGCCCTTCCACCCAGGAGACCCCCTGCCCTCCCCCTGCCTTGTAGTCCCTGAGCGCCCAAGGGCAGGAGCGGCGCCGTGACTCACCCCTGCGTGGCTCACAGCGCAGCACACACCTGGGAGTGAGGGCGCCTCCTTCCTTGCCAGGCGTCAGTCCTCCCGTGGTGGGTGCCAGGGGAGGCCCCCAGGCATGTGGGCAGTGACCGTTTAACAACCATCCTGAGAACACTCCATTGTGCTAGCAAGTGGCTCTGGGCGCCGTGTGAACTGGGGAGCGCAGGCCGGCCCAGCCCGTCCCACCCCACCACCGCTTCTCACCCCTGCCCCAGCTCCTGCATAGCCTGCTGCTTGCCCAGCGGGCCACGGCTGAGCAGCTGGCTGGACACCAGACCCCCCACGGGCTGCCAGAGGCCACTGAGGACAAGAAGGGGAGCAGCAGCGGTGCCCCCCGTGAGTGCTGGGGCAGGGACGGGAAGCAGAGCGGGGAGGGGTGGAGGGACCCCCCGGCCCAGCGCACAGTGGGAGGCTGAGACAAGGAGTTCTACACCCATTCACCCTTCCGCAACCCCAGCCCTGCTACTCCCCCAGTGTGCGGGTTTGGAAGGTCGGTGACTGGGCCGAGACTCAGGGAAGAGCCAGGAACTCCCGGAATGCAGAGGAGGGGCGGGCGTCCTGCAGGAGAGCGACCCCTGGGCTGGCGAAGCAGGTGCAGGAGGTGCCCCGGCCCCGGCAGAGGGAGTAGCTTTGGGACAGCGGAGAGCAGATGCAGCAAAGCTGAAGCGCCCCGGGGGGGCTGCCATGCTTGGAGACAAGGGATGCGGAGGGCATGGGGGCAAAGGGGCGGGGCAGAGGAAGCTGGCCAAGCAGCAGGTGTCCGGGCACGGAGGACTCAGAGCCACGCTGATGGGTGGGACTGAACCCATGGGTGGGAGGCCCTCAGGGGGGAGAGGCCTGATGAGATTTTTATCTCAGAAAGATGACTTGGGGTCTATGCAGAGCTGGGGTTCCAAGAGGCGTGTGTCTGGTGCTGGTCGGCTGGGGAGGGTCGCTTGGGCAGAGGATGATGGGGCCGGAACCCAGCCACCCGTACCAGGTGGAGAAGGAGAGCCAACAGGAGAGAGAGGGAGGAGAGCATGGCAAGCAGAGAGAACGGTACCTGCAAAGGCCCTGGGGCAGGAAAGAGGTTCTGGGAAAGGCCAGCGCGGCTGGGGGAGACCGTGGAAATGGAGGCAGAGGCCAGCTCTCCCAGGGCTGTAAACAGGGAGGTGATTCTCTCTGTGAGGAAGTTCCCAGGGACCCTCCAGTAGCCCGAGCTCCATACAGAGGTCCCAGACCTGCTGCTCCTTCTCTCCCAGCAATTTCATGGGGGTCGACCCTTGGCCTTCGCCCTACCTGCAGCGTAGGTAGCTGGGCGCCCCGAAGGGCCTGGCTCTGGGCCCCGGAGTGCCGCTGAGGCTGTAGGTGTGTTCCGCCCAGGGCATGCCGGGACTCGCACGGCCACCCGCCTGCCCCTGGAGCCAGACGGAGGCCGCACGGCACCCCTGTTCTTCCACACCACCTTACTCCCCACCCCTACCCCCTCCCAGCCCCCCGGCTCCGGGAATGCCTCGGGCACACAGCTTTCTCTTTGGGAAACCGTGAGGGGGAGATGGTGTCCCTGGCGAGCCCCAGCTTGGAGGGAGCTTCGTGCTCCTCCCTGCCCTCTGCGGGCACCCACACGTGCCCTGCCTGGCTTAGGTCCCCAGGAGGGGAGAGCAGCCCCGGGCCCACTTCTGGACTGGGATTCCAGAAGGCTAGAGCCGCCCCTCACCAGCAGGATGCTGCTTCAGGGAGGAAGAGCGGTCAGGATTCGGAGGCAGGGGCAGCAGGCGCCGGGAAGTGAGGCAGGGGCAGCTCGGTCAGAACCGGCTCCTCTGTGCCGACTCAGCCTCCCGTGACTCAGCCTCCCGCCCAGGGCCGACACAGCCTCGGCCTCAGGAGACCCGGGGACCTCGAGGATGGTAACCCCGGGGACCCAGGGAGGGGCACCCCTGCCCCACGCAGGACCATGTCCTATTCTTCGCTTCAGAGCCCCGACTTCAGAAAGAGTGCTCCTTTCCAGTCTGTCCGGTGTGTGACGGCGTCACTGATGTGCTTTTCCAGTTTTTTTAAAGTCCAGCCCCACCGCTGCGCTCACCCTGCTCTGCGGTTAAAGGATGTGGCCTTGCTAAGGAGGGACCTGAGGGATTGGAGTCGGGCCTTTGGAAACAGACAGTGGTGTGAGGTTCTGCTAGTCACCCCGAGTCCCGGGCCAGGCCTGGGCACCCCACTGCAGGATGCCCGCAGAGCAGGAGGGCAGGGGGGTGTGAGGGCGGCGGGGAGGAGGCTCCTGGGGGAGCAGAGGCAGCCAGAGAAGCCCAGGGCCCGGCGCTAGAGCCCCAGGCCTTTGCTGCAGGCCAGACAGAGTGAGGACAAGATTCACGGAGATGCGGCAAAGGACGTCTTCATCCAAGTCGTCGCACACACGGGCACTGAGCTCCTAAGCGCCCGGTGGGGCTGGGTCCAGGGAAAGCGCAGCAGGCCTGTCCCCTCTGGGCTGGGCCGGGGACACAGACCTACAGGAGGTAACAGCACAAGTGCCGCAGTCTACCGGGGGCCCCCGGGAGAGGACGGGGGCCAGGAAGGGCGCACCCAGGCTGCCCCCAGGAAACAGACTCCAAGCGAAGAAGACAGGAAGGTGCACAATGGGGAGAGGAAGTTTCCAGGAAGAGGAGAGGGAAGTGGGTGGAGAAGCAGGGGGGGGGCCCGCCTGACCTCTGCCCCTCTCCCTCTCTCTCCAGGCCTTGGCTCTCTCCCGGGCCCCTGCCAGCTCGGCCCTGGCTGCCTCCTGGGGAGCCTCCAGGACCCGCCGCCCAGTCTGGCGTCCTTCGCCCCTCCCCCGCCACCCTCCCTCCCTGCCGACTGGACCCACCTCTCAGGGCCCTTCCTGCCTCCTGTCCCCCCGGAGCAGCCGTTCCCAGGGGCCCCCAAGCCAGACACCCTGCTCCCAGGGCCCAGGGGCCCCATAGGGACCCGCCCGTTTCCGGGACTCCCCCTGTTGGCTGGGCTGGGACAGGGGGGTGGTGAGAGGCTCCGGCTCTTGTCGCTGAGGCCCCAGGGCCTGGAGGTGAAGCCCTATCCCATGATGGGTGCAAAGAGACGCCCGGATCCCAGGGAGGGCTTCTCCTCGGACATTCTCAGACCCCAAACTGGGGACAAAAGCCTTGTGTCCCCCCGGCTGGAGAACTTCAAGGCAGTGTGGCCCTTGGACCCTCCCTAGGTGGGGAAGAGAGAGGGGGTGGGGGTCCCCCAACTCCATCCCTCCTCTCGTCTGCTTCCTTTCTGGCTTTGCCCGGCCCAGCTTTGAAGGGGTGGAGCTGGACAAACGGAGGTGGGGAGCATTGCAGGGGTGAGGAAGATTGAGGCAAGGCCCCCCTTTCCCACCCCGTTGTCAATCAGATTACGGAGACAGTCTTCATCTCCACTTCCTTCCACGGGCCCAGCCCCCCAGCTGCCCACACGAGGGAGAAAGTGGGTGTCTGGGTTGGGGGGTCAGGGGTCAGCATGCCCTGAGTGTTAGGGCCCAGGCCCCGCCTCCAGGCCCCGCTCCCAGTCTCTGCCCCGCCCTCCTCACACTCCTCCACCAGCCCTGGGAGCTCCTGTCCACGCAGACACTTCCTTCTGTCGCCACCCCCCCCCCCAACTCCTCAGCCCCAAGGGCCTGGGGCAGGGAGGGACTGGCCTCATGGATTCTGTAATTCTGCCCAGCAGACCGTGAATAAAACGCCCTTGGCCACCTGCCCTCTTGGCCGACCACCCCTGCCGCGTCCCCACCCCACTCCGGCGGCCCTGACCTGGCGCAGGGCTACACACCACCCAAGGTTCCTGTGGGAGGGGGCGAGGGGTGGAGAGAGGGGCCGCCATCCCCTCCACAGAGGGAGAGGCTGACGGAAGCCTGGTGAGGAGCGCCCCTCCCCAGCCACGTGGGAGACCAGGCACAGACAGGACAGACCCCGAGCGGAGAGAGCAGGGCCTTCCCAGAAGCACCCTCGGGTCCCTGCGTGACCTCCGAGCACATTCGAAGGGGGTGGGGTGATGGAGGGCCTTGGCAGGGTCCCCTCCTCTCTCCCCGGGGCCTCAGAATGACACACGGAGCTGATAGAAGCCTGGGTGGCTAGGGGAGGGGGTCACGCCTGAGGGGCTCCTGCTGTGTGAGGGCAAAGCTGGGGGCAGAATGTTCCCGGAGCCAAGGCAAGCGAACCAGACGCCCCCCTGTCTCTCGGCCGCCCACGCCAGGTTCTCGTCTCCCCAAGGGGGCACAGGGGGTCCTGGTCCCTCATCCAGGAGTGAGTGTGCGCCTTGCTTTCTGCTGCCGCCCTGTCCCTCTCTGTGGCCGATGTGTGGGGAGGGAGAGGCCCCGAGTAGCTCAGGGTCAGGCCCTCACCGCGCAGAGAGACTGAGATGAGCCAGAGCGCAGCCGCTGGGCCTGCAGGCTGGACACGGCCAGAGCACCGCCTCTGCCTCCCCCCACAGCAGGTCTTCCCCCCAGGAGATGTCAAGAGCTGCTTCTCGATGGCTCCTCAAGCTGCAGGCCTAGCCCCGGCCCTATGGGAGGGAGGAGCCCCCAGGCCAGGGCGTCCCCTCCCCCTGCCCAGTCTGGGAGACAAAGAGCTGGTGGTGTCCCTCCGGCCCCAGGAACTGGCTCGCACTGTCAGGGGGCCTGGGCGCTGCTTGGAGAGCCAACCCCACGGACAGGGTCCCGTACCAGGGACCCCCATGTGCCCTCTGCCCTACCCACCCCTTCTGTGACCACTGCCTTTCAGGGAATGAGCAGTGTTTGCCAGTATCCAAAAGTTCCCTTTGGGGGAGGTGAACTGGGACAGGACAGGCCAGGAGACGTACCCTGGCAGGGGTGGGGGTGCCCTGCGTGTGGGCAAAGCCCACTTTCCCAGCCTTGGCACCGTGGCCATCTGGGGCGGCTATTCTGCTGTGGTGGGAGCTGTGCTCTGCGTCCCAGGTTGCTGACAACATCCGTCCCTGGCCTCCGGACGCCAGCAGATGCTCTCAGCTGTCCCTAGGGGGCGGAAATTGTCCCAGGCTGGGACTCACTCCCACAGAGGGTGGCCTCGGCAAGTCGGCAAGTCGGCAAGTCCTGGCGGGCTCCCCAGCGCAGGACGCCGCGGCGGTCCTGTGTCGTGAGAGTGCCCTCTGGTGGCCAGAGCCTCCACCAGCGCCGTGGCCGCTCCCACCAGCGCCGTGGCCGCTCCCACCAGCGCCGTGGCCGCTCCCACCGGGCAGTCCAGGGAGGTGGGGGGGACTGGGCGGGGTGGGGGGGCCGGCAGGGCACAGCCTGAGGGCATGGCTAGGTTTGAGAAGAAGGGGTGAGGGACACCCTGGGGTCTTCTCAGGTTGGGAAGGGAGTTTCAGATAAAAACCGTTCATGAAACCATCCCGTTCCAAGCCCCCTTTGCAAATCACGGAGGAGCCACCAAAGGATCTGCAGGTCTCCTGTGACCACAAACAGCCAGTTAGCAGCCCCTCTGGGACAATGGGGTGCAGCCATCAACCCCGACGTGACAGCCTCTGGCTGCCTGTGGCCATCAACACCCCCCCCCCCCCCCCGGGGAGAGCACAGAGTGGACGCTCAGCCTTCTTCCAGGAGCAGCAGGAACCAGGACCAGACAGCGCTCCAAACACCCCTGCTGCCGGCGCCGTCACACCAAGCACAGGGACACTCGTGGGTTCAAGCAGCGTTGGAGGAAGTTGCCCACCCTGGCCTCACGAGCTCTAGACTGTTGGGAGCCAGAGGGGCCGTGGTGATGGTGGCCCGTAGCCGGGAAGAGGCTTGTCCGAGGTCACAGGTAAAACGGGAGCTTCCCCCCCTCGCACCTCACCACCCTCACGAGCACTGAGGGCTTAAGAGGCCCTCAGAGCCCTTAGAAGTCCGAGCAGGTTACATATCGAGAGGGAGGTT
Source organism: Mustela nigripes (assembly GCF_022355385.1). Classification (NCBI taxonomy): domain Eukaryota; kingdom Metazoa; phylum Chordata; class Mammalia; order Carnivora; family Mustelidae; genus Mustela; species Mustela nigripes. The sequence continues at coordinate 64,927,725 of NC_081566.1, forward strand.
TCCCCAATTCCTGTGTGATTCTCAGTGCAACCGCAGGAGCAAACATTTCGCTGTGTCTGTGCATTTGCACACGTGGTCACATCGGCCTGTGCTCACCCCGGCTGCGTGATGTGAATAACAGCGTGTCCCCCACGAAGCCAGGGCTCTCAGGGTGACACAGCACATGCTCCTTTCAGGCGAGGCGTTTGTCACTAGAACCTTGACGTGCCTGGGCAAGAGGCCCGGGAATCTAAACCCAAAAGCAAGTCGTTTGCTGCCCCGAATTGCTGGTGGCAGCGAGGATATCCCTTCCTTCTCCTTCCTCGGCTCCCAAATGAGGACCCTGCCCAAGAGGGGAGAAGAAAATTCCAGTACGCGCACACACACACACGTACACACGCATGCACACCCACCCACACACGCATGTATACGCACATGCGTACACACGCGTGTACACACATGTACACGCACACGTATGCGTGCACACACATGCATGTATACGCACGTGTGCACACGCGTATGCGCATACACACGTACACATGCATGTATACGCACATGCGCACACACGCATGCACGTACACACGTGTACATATACAAACACACACGTATGCACACAGTATACACACGTATGCACACGTGTGTGATAACCCAGTGAGTGTTTCTTAAGAGCCTGCTACGTGCTGAGAGGCACTGAGGTACAAGTGACGGCCCTTCGGAAGCCTCTGGGAGGTGTCGGGGCTGCGGACGCCGGCACCCGGCGGAGAAGCTGAGCAGGGCCCCGGGAGGGACGCGGGGCTCCAAAGAGCCCGTACACAGAGCTTGAGCGCACGCCCTCGCTGTCATGTCCAACACTGAATTCAAAGACACAATTTGTTTAGTGACCAAACTACTTTAAAGTACCTAAAACTGAATCTTAAGGAGGCATTTCTAACCCTAAACACAAACAGCTGGGCCACATGTGCCCAACGCTATCCAAGTCATCAAAACGCACATGGGTCCGGGACCTCTTTTCTCCCTGAGGGCTACTTTGTGGGCGCTTCGCCGAGCACGGACAGTCCACGTCCGGCCGGGCCTCTCACCGCGCAGAACGGTCATGCCGATGGGGCGGGCACTCACCAGCGGCCTCTCGCTGGCCGTCTGGGTTGTTTCCCGTTATTTGCTGTGTAAATACAATGGTGTCGAAACCTTGGTCCAAAGTTATCATCTGTTTTTCTTTTTTGAAATAATTCCTTGAGCTACATCCTCAAAAATAAAATAACTGGCTCAAAAATCACACTTTTAGTTATTTTTAAGATTTTTATTTATTTGACAGAGCGCACAAGCAGGGGGAGGGGCAGAGGGAGAAGCACAGCCCCTTCCCCCCCCTGAGCAGGGAGCCGGATGTGGGACTTGATCCCGGGACCCTGGGCTCACAACCTGAGCCAAAGGCAGAGGCTTTAACCCACTGAGCCCCCCAGATGCCCCGAGAATCACATTTTGATGGCTTAGATACATACTGCCCCGCTGTCCTCAGAGAGGATCCTAATACCGTAAAAAGCCACATTCACGCAGCAGCCCCCGTGAACCAGCCACGTCGTCAAGCGCTCATCCGACTCCCACCAGAGAGGCAAACACCTGCTCAGGGCGACGTCCCCAGCAGGTGGTCAAGCCGGGGCGCAGACGGCCAGCAGGCTCCGAGGCCTGTGCTGATGGTGGCAACAGCGAGGGACCAGTTCTCCCCGAGCCCCAGCGGCCCAGCCCCGCCCCACCTGCCCCTGCTTCTCTTAATGGGCAGAACTGCTCCAGCCTCCACTGTCTGTCCTCGATGGACAGCGAGGGCCACGGAACACCCCGCGCTCGCTCACTGGCTCTACTCCACACTCTCCTGCCTTAACGCCGGGAACTAGGGCCACCTCCCTCCTTCAGTATCTAAAAGATGCCTGGGGCGCCCGGCGGGCTCTGTAGGTGGCGCGTGCAACTCCTGATCTTGGGACTTGAGTTGGAGCCCCGTCCGGGGCATAGAGATGGCTTAAATAAATCTTTTTTTTTTTTTTTTAAATCTTAAAAAAATAAAAAGAAATAAAAGATATTTTTAAATTCGTATGTGGCCAAGTAAGGACAGAGAGAGGAAATAGAAACATGTAAAGAGAAAGCAGAGCCTCCTGGGGGGCTCAGCCGGTTGAGCGTCCCGCTCCCGATCTCAGCTCGGGCCCCGATCTCAGGGTCGTGAGTTCAAGCCGCGCACGGGGATCCAGGCTGGGTGTGGAGCCTACTGAGGAGAGAGAGAGAGAGACAGAAAGCAGAACGGAGAGCTCTTCAGGGGCCTGGAGGAAAACGGGAACGAACGCTTTCCAGGCTAGCCATAATTACCTCGTGAGCTGTTAGAAAGGTAGGTAATTTCTAGAAGATACGCCCCCCACTTGGGCTGGGAGCTGGTATTTCCATTCAAAACGTTGATCTGATTGATTCCCTGCTCGGACCTTCAGCTCTGGGTCAGACCAGCCGGGCCGCCCCTGCCTGCTGGTCCCGAGGGCTCAGCCCAGGAAGCTGCGGCTCCCGTCTCAGTGGCTGAGACCCGGCCCTGGGCCGCACGTTCTGCTCCAATGAACAGAGGAGACCCAAGAGCGCGGTCACCGCAGACCCCCAGCAGGCACTCAGAGATGAAGCCCGGGACGCCATTGACTGGGCCCATGGGGTTCCTGTTGAGGTCCCGGGCAGCAGGTGTCCTGAATCATGAGGAACAGCGAAGCCCTGGGCCGTCATCACGGCACAGTCACGTGTCCTGGTCACCAGCCCTGTGGCTCCTGTGGCTGATGGAGACCCAGCCCTCCCACAGCACCGGCTCACAAGCCTGCCAGCGGCTCCACCTAAACCCTCCCTCTCACTCCTACCCCACCCCTTCCTCCTGGTGGTCCCCCCCACTCCCCAGCAAGGCTCCCCCCCGCTAGGTCTCCCCTCCAGTCCTATGGGGGGGGGGTGTCTCCCAGCGACGCAGCCCTCCCTGCCCCCACCAGACGAGGAAGGTCAGGCCGGTGCCCCTCTCCTGCCCACTGCACCGAAGTGACTGGGACCACACCTGAGAGGCAGGTGGTTGAGGACGAATCCAAGGCCGGTGTCGGGGGACTCAGAAGGGGACCGTGCTGTGTTTCTCCCTGACTTCCATGTCACGCGACCCAGTGACCACAGTCCGGTCCTTATCTCGTCCAGCCTCTCCCTGCACGCACCAATGTCAACAGCCTTTCTTCCGCCCCTCCAGGTCTCCCATCCCTAAGATGCTCCGCCTCGAAGTTCGTTCCGGGGTCCCCTCCGCACCGCCACCCCCAGGGCTCTCCAGGGCACCGGCCACAGCTCTGCTCACCCTGTACCTGCTTCCCTGGCCTCCGTTCGTCCTCTCTAGGCGCCCTGACCACCGACTACACGCCGACCCTGCCCACATCCACACAGCCGTCCGCCCCGTCCGCCCCGAGCCCCGAGCCCCAGGCTCCTCCATCCACCGCCCGCTGAGCATCCGCCCCGCGCCCCGGGCACTTGCACACCTCGCACGCGTCCTGCGCCGGGGGACTCAGTGTCTCCGTGCCCCCCCGCCCCCCGATGCCCCCCAATGCCCTTTCCTTTCTTTCTCTGGCTTTAGCTGACGCCACAAAATCGCCACTTCCACCCGAGGAGCAACTCGGGGGTCAGACCCTCAACTCCTACCCCCGACCAGCCACCAATTCTCCCAGTTTGACCTCCGAAGCGTTTCCCGAACCTGCCCTCTTCTGGAGAGCCCCACGCTGACCCTCACCAGCCCGCGCCAGCCTGCAGAGACCACTCTTCATGTTCCGTACGTTTCCGTTTAAAATGCCAATCTGCTCGTGTGATTTTAAACCCTGGGGTGGCTCCCCTGAAAGGGAAAAAGGTCCTCGTGCCCTCCCCCAACGTCGTCATAATTCATTTGTACAATAGTGTCATTTAAAGACACAGAGACATAAAAGTAGGTATAAATATATACTTGCGGCACAACAAACTAGAAAAGCAGCGGCAACTTACCAAATAGAAACTAAGTTATCAAGCCGATACGTTTTTTAATAACCACACGGATTTACCGCAACCCAGGGTATTTGCTGAAACCGATGGCTACGCGAGGCGTCACCGCACTGGGGGTCCCTCCAGGGCAGGGTCGCGGGGATCGGCAGGCGGGTGAGGGCTCCCTCCTCCCACCATGGCTCTCCTGCTGAAGGCCCGTTCACGCTGGCCAGGACCCGCGTCCTCTGTTCCCCGCTGGGGACTGAGCCCGCCAGAGCAGCTCTCCTGGGCTGCTTATCACACACAGAGGCAAAGGCGGGCACGGAAATCTCGGGCAGCACAGAGGCTATACTCCCGTATAGTCCAAACCGTGGTTAGCTTGTTGAGTCTTCCAGTATCCTTTCTGCAGAAGACTCGTGGATGTTAGGCGGAGACCCCCAGAACCAAGTCCACATCCAAAAAACGTGGGAGCCAGGAGCTCCCTGCTGCACCCCACACAGACGCTCAGAGACACTCGGCAGAAGCGTCCCACCCCCCACTGGACATCCCAGTGGCGCCAAATTGTTTGTGGCCTCAGCAACCCTCAGGGAAAGGCCCTCTCTTGCCCCCTTCCTAAGGTAACTCCTTGTCATCTTCTAGAATTTCACTCGGAAGCTCATCCTGATCCCCGAGGCAGGGTCAGACAGGGTTTCTCGGTGCTGGCCCCATACCGGGCCTCGCCTCCGCAGCATGGACGAAACTTTAGGCTCCGTGCCGCCGGGGCGGGGAGCCCTCTCTGTCGTGGAGCTGCCTGACGTGCTACAACAATCGTGGTGACCTTGGACACATCACTTTGTGACCTTGAGCCTCAGCTGCTCCATCTACGACACTAGAACCACACAGATAAACTGGCACAGCCTCAGGGCACCCGCGTGGCTCCCTCCTTAGGCCTCTGCCTTTGGCTCAGGTCTTGATTCCCACGTCCTGGGATCCCTGGGATCGAGCCCCAGATCAGGCTCCTTGCTCAGCAGGGAGCCTGCAGCTCCCTCTCCCTCCTGCCTGCCACTCCCCCTCCCTGCTTCTGCTCTCTCTCTCTCAAATAACTAAACAAAATCTTAAAAAAAAAAAAAAAAGAAAAGAAAAAGTGGCCCCCGAGAAAAATTCAAGGTAACGTGGTACAGTGCGGGTTCAAAGCAGAATATTACGGCGTATCCGGATGATGGGCCACACGCACACGCACAGACTGAAGGAGGAAGCTCGCTGGGTACCGACCGACATGCAAATGCTCCTGAGATCCGTCCTGAGAGGAGGAAGCAGGGACACAGCAGTGCGTGAGCCGGTGCCCTTCGTCTAGAAAGGCGGGGAGCGTCCCCGTTGACTTGCTTGCGCGTGAAAATGCCTGGGAAGACATACAAGGACTGATGGCGGGTTACATTAGGGAAAAGGAACCGGGCGGCAGAGCACAGCTGTGAGAGGGGATTTTTCACTGCATAGATGGTGTTGTATCCGTGGTTTTAAACTATAGAGAGTGATTTTAAACTATAAACTGTAAAAAGTAAATGGATTTAAGAATAAATGATAATATTAAGGCCCTAAGTACACCCGCGGATCAGGCAGCAAAACCAAGTAAACACTGTAAAACTATGGGCCGTTGTGGTCAGGTGTGGAGCATCAACGGTGACTTTGTGGGGAGGCTGTCTCCTGCAGAGCGGCGAACAGTGGTGAGGACAGATGTCCACGTCTGCCCGGCCCCTCCCCGCACGGCCCCGCCACACGCGCCGCGTTCATCACACGCGTCACGCTCGCAGGGCGGACCAAGCCCACACCCGGCTCTCGGAAGGGGAGGCTGGAAGGAGGCGGGCGGCTGGACTCGGGATCTCGACCCGCCCAGCGAGGGACGTGTTCGTTGCAGTCAACAAATATTTATCAAGTGTCTACTAAGTACCAGGTAATGGGATGTTAGTAAACCAGCCCTCCAAAAACAAAAACTTAAAAGCCCTGATTTTTTTCTAAGTAGGCTCCACACCCAGTGTGGGGGCTTGAACTCACAACCCTGAGATCAAGAGCTGCACCCTCCACCAACCGAGCCAGCCAGATGCCCCGGAAAGCCCTGATTTAGAGCCTGTGCCAATGACCGTGGTGTAAACACTGGCGGCACAGTCCTATCGGCTACGTGATGTCACTGTGGAACTGGGAAGAGACAGGTACGACTAGTCCTCACAAGCCCGTACAAGCCCGTCCAGCACAAGCCGGCTCGGGGACGCCCTCAAACAATGAGCAGAACACACAGACTCCATGTTCAGGAGGACACCGTAGAATAATGAACTTTGGCTGAGCATTTACTATACACGGGATCGAATTCTAACAACTCCACTATTATAAACCATTATCTCCAAAACCCCTAGAAGGTAGGTTTTGTCATAATACCACATCATAAAGATGACATAATCTTGCAGTGGGACTAGAACAGTGAAGCCCACACACTGTAATCAGTCATCCACAGTGGGGCAGGTGCGGGTCTGATGAGCTCGGCTGCGGCTCTGTCCGCCTGGACAAGGTAGTCAATAAACACAGAGGCTGTGTGCCCCTCCGTTCACCCGTCCCACAGGGGGAGCCCCTGAAATATTGGGATTTCTGGTGAAAGCTACAACTACCCCAGTATAGGTGTTTTCTTTTTTATTTATTTATTTATTTATTTATCTTTAGATTTTTATATCTTTATTTATTTTGAGAGAGAAAGCACGCACGCACCCTGGTGGGGAGGGACAGAGGAAGAGGGAGAGAGAGAATCTCAAGCAGACTCCTGCTGGGTGCTGAGCCCAACATGGGCTCCATCTCACGACCCTGAGATCATGACCTGAGCCAAAACCAAGAGTTGTACGCTTAACCGACTGAGCTGCCCAGGCACCCCTAAATATTGCCACTTTTAAAGACATCAGTTTTATTCTCTAACCCCTTAAAAACATCTTCCTCTGTAAATATCTCGATATGAATCTCTAAGGAATAACTATTTCTAACATAACCACAGTACTGTTATCATAGCCACAGGATTAACAGTGCATCACTCTTTTTTAAAAAAAATATTTCATTTATTTATTTGACAGAGACCACAAGTAGGCAGAGAGGCAGGCAGAGAGAGAGAGGAGGAAGCAGACTCTGTGCTGAGCAGAGCCCCACGCGGGGCTCGATCCCAGGACCCTGGGGTCATGACCTGAGCCGAAGGCAGAGGCTTTAACCCACTGAGCCACCCAGACGCCCCAACAGTGTATCACTCTTATCAACAATTCCCAATATCCAGAGTTCAAATTTCTAATTGACGCACAAATGCCATATGCTTTTTAAAGTTTTAGCAATTTATTTGTCTGAATCAGTATCCATAAAGGCCACATATTCTGATTGCATGATATATTTTTTAAAATCTCTTAATCCGGGGGGCCTGGATGGCTCCGTTGGTTAAGCGTCCCACTCTCGGTTTCGGCTCAGGGCATGATCTCGGAATCCGGGGAATCAAGCAACAAGGCAAGGTCCTCACTCCGCTCAGAGTCCGCTTAGAATTCCCCCCTCTGCCTCTCCCCCTGCTCGGCATCTTTCTCTCTCACTCTCCCAAATACATTAATAAAAATCTTTTAAAAATAAAATCTCTTAACCTATAGGTTCCTGATACACGCGCGCGCACACATATTCCTCAATATCTTTCAGCAGTTCTGCAGTTTTCCTCACATAGATTTTGTGTACATTTTGTAGATCGACACCTAAGTATTTCACTTTGGAGAATGCTAATGTAAATAGTAATGTGTTTTTAATTTCAGATTTCACTCGTTCATTGCCAGTATATGGAAAAGCAGCTGGCTTTTGTATATTAACCTTATCTTTTGCAACTTTTCTATAATCCCCTCTTAGTCATAAAAGTTTTTTTTTTAACGCTCTCTATGCCCAGTAGGAAGCCCAAGCAGGACTCAACCTTGCGACCCTGAGATCATGATCTGAGCCAAAATCAAGAGTCCGATGCGTAACCGGCTGAGCCCTCCAGGCACCCCCACAGTAACTGATTTTTGAATGCTGAAGCAAACAAACATACCTCATATAATTCCCACCTGGTTGTGGTGTATAGTTCTTTTCTACACGTTGTTGAATCTGATTTGATAATATTTTGTTGAGGATGTTTGTAATAATGTTTACGAAAGACATCAGTCTGCAGTATTCTTCCCATTATTGTCTGTCTCACTGTGAGCGTCAGATTGGCCGCCTAGAATGACTTACGAAGTATTTCCTCTGCTTCTCCCTTCTGGAAGAGATTAAAGACAATTAGAATAATTTTTTTTCATAATTTTTTTTTTCATAAATATGTGGTAGAACTCACCAGGGAACAAATCTGTGCATGGTGCTTTCTGTTTTGAAGGGCTATTAATTATTAGTTCAACGAAAAAAAAAAAGACATGGCCCTATTCAGATTGTGTATTTCTTCCTGTGTGAGTTTTGGTAGATTATACCTTTCAAGGAGTTTTTCCACTTGGTCTAGGTTATCAAATATGTTAGCATAGAACTATTCATAACTAATAATAACTAATAATAAACTAATCATTTAAAAAAGATTTTTTAAAATATTTTATTTATTTGACACAGAGAGATCACAAGTCAGCAGAGAGGCAGGCAGAGAGACAGGGGAAGCAGGCTCCCCGCTGAGCAGAGAGCCCGATGCGGGACTCGATCCCAGGACCCTGAAACCATGACCTGAGCCGAAGGCAGAGGCTTTAACCCACTGAGCCACCCAGGCGCCCCTTTTAAAAGATTTTATTTATTTGAGAGAGAGAATGAGCACAAGCAGGGGGAGGGACAGAAGGAGAGAAACAAGCAGACGCCCTGCTGAGCAGGGAACCCCATGCATGATGCAAATGGGGCTGGATCCCAGGACCCTGAAATCGTGACTTGAGCTGAAACCAGAGCTTAAATAACTGAGCCACCCAGGTGCCCCTATTACCCTTTGAATGTCCATGAGTTCTGTAGTGATGCCCCTCTTTCTTTTCCAGGATTAGTAACTTGTGTCATCTTGCTCTTTTTCTTGGTTAGCCTGGTTAAGGGCTTATCAATTTTATCAATCATTTCAAAGAACCAGACTTTGAGTTTATTTTCTCTACTGATTTCTTATTTTCAATTTCATTATTCTGTTGTGATTTTTATTATTTCTTTTCTTTTGCTCACTTTGGATTTAATTTGCTCATCTTTTTCTGTTTTCCTAAGGTGGAAACGTTGATTATTGATTTTAGATCTTCTTTTCTTAAAAAATCTATTAAATTTCTCTTGAAGAAATTCTATTAAGAATAGAGGATAGGGGCGCCTGGGTGGCTCAGTGGATTAAGCCGCTGCCTTCAGCTCAGGTCATGATCTCAGGGTCCTGGGATTGAGTCCCGCATCGGGCTCTCTGCTCAGCAGGGAGTCTGCTTCTCTCTCTCTTTCTGCCTGCCTCTCTGTCTACTTGTGATCTCTCTCTGTCAAATAAAAAAATAAAATCTT
>NC_081566.1:64937277-64941825 GCF_022355385.1 Mustela nigripes
ATTTCAGGGTCCTGGGATTGAGTCCCGCATCGGGCTCTCTGCTCAGCAGGGAGTCTGCTTCTCTCTCTCTTTCTGCCTGCCTCTCTGTCTACTTGTGATCTCTCTCTGTCAAATAAATAAATAAAATCTTTAAAAAAAAAAAAAGAATAGAGGATAAGAAAAAAGAATAGAAATTCTTTCTATTAAATTTCTTTTGAAGCACTGTTTATGCTGCATTCTGCAAATCTGGATGAATTGTATTTTTATTTAATTCAGAATATTTTAAAGTTTATCTTCAGATTTCTACTTCAATCTGTTACTTAGAAGCACAGTTAAATTTCCAAGTTTTGGGAGACTTTCTGGCTACCGTTCAATTATTGGTTTCTAATTTAATTTCATTGAGGTCTAAGAGCAAACACTGTATGATTTCTGCCCTTTAAAAACTTGTTGAGGGTCGCCTGGGTGGCTCAGTGGTTTAAGCCTCTGCCTTCGGCTCAGGTCATAATCTCAGGGTCCTGGGATCAAGCCCTTCGTTGGGGCTCTCTGCTCAGCGGGGAGCCTGCCTTCCCCTCTCTCTCTGCCTATTTGTGATCGCTCTCTGTCAAATAAATAAACAAAATCTTAAAAAAAAAAAAAAGAAATTGAAATTTCAAAAATACCATTCAGCATTAAATTGATACAATCAGGGACGCCTGGGTGGCTCAGTTGGTTAAGCAGCTGCCTTCGGCTCGGGTCATGATCCCAGGGTCCTGGGATCGAGTCCCACATCGGGCTCCTTGCTCGGCAGGGAGCCTGCTTCTCCCTCTGCCTCTGCCTGCCTCTCTGTCTGCCTGTGCTCGCGCACTCTCTCTCCTTCTGTCTCTGAAAAATAAATAAAATCTTTAAAAAAAAAATTGATACAATCAACAACATAGATGAACCTGAAAATATGCTGAGTAAAAGAAGTCACACAGAAAAGAACACCTCCTGTAGGATTTCATGTATATAAAATTCTAAAAAATGCAAAGTAATCTATGAGAACAAGAAACAGATCTGTGATTGCCCAGGAGCTAGGAGAGGGAAGGGGGTCCAGCGGGAAAGAGTACAAGGAAAGAACCAGAAATGAGCAAAAGGAAACTTCAAGGTCATAAATACATTCATTATCTTTATTGTGGTGATCGTTTCATGTGTTTGTAAGTGTCAAAACTTACCAAGTTGCACATTTTAAACAAGGAAAAAATTATTATATGTCGATAACTTTTTTTTTAATTTAAGAACATAGTTCCGTCTTTAAAGCAAGCTTTGGGCAGTTTTTAAAAATTATCTTCCCCTTGGCATCTCACCTTTTTTGGAGCTCACTTTTGATCCTACGGACTTTTTCTGATTCAGAGGGAAAAAAAATAACACACATACACACCCAGCTTCCCAAAATATTGGGCTTCAATCTAAAACCGGTTTTCTTTCACACGTTTTCCTTCACAAGGTGTCTTGGCACCTTCCCTGTTACTCGGTTCGTCTCGGCTCCCAGGGGTGTCGGCGGGAGAGAGTCGGTTTCCAAGGTCACCAGAGACAGTGAGGCAGCAAGTCTGGGAGGCTGGACCCCGCAGGCAATGCTGACCCCCCCTCAGAGGGAGTTAAGGTGAGAAGCCCCTTCTCCACCAAATGACTCGAGAGCTTCACAAGCGACGAGGGAGCAAGTTTCTGGGCTCACATCTCAAGAGCCCAAGAGCTGAGAGCGCGCTGGTAAGATCTGTCAGTCCAGCCACCCCCCTGCCCCATGGACGTCAGAGCAGAGGGGACAAAGAGATGCTCAGGTGTGCGCGAGGAAGGCGTTCAAGAACGCGTGCACGGTGCTATTTAACGAGAGCAAAAATAACCATCTAAGCTTTACTAATAACACCCGTCTTTGACATACGGGCCACCTAGCACCCCCTCTAGGGGTCCCTGCCTCAGAAGGCATCTGTCCGGGGCCATGAGGGAAAGGTTTCCAAGAATCAGCCGTCCTGCCACACGTGGTTCAGACATTCACTTTCTTTATAATGGGATGCCATCCGCTAGACAAAAACGAGCCTGTTAATTGCTACAAACTTGACAATTCTTAGTAAAGACAGAGAGAATGACCCTGAAAATCCTTGCTCTGCAGAGCGTCAATGCTTATCTCCAGGGAAAGGTCCAACAGCAGATATCAGACATAGAGGAGATACACGCTCTTAGTGTTTGATGTCCCGTGCTGAGGATTAGCTGGGAAGAGGGTCCCGGCCTGTATTTTCAAAAACAACCACCATCCACTTAATCTGTTCCTTCAAAATGAACATGACAGTCTATTAATGAGCGAGAAAACCACGGCTTTTCTAAGGGAAAGTCATGTCCATGGGAAAAACATCTGAAAATGTATGACTACAGATGCTCCCAATATTGTGATTTTGAAAATATATGTATCAAAAGCAATGTGCGTCACTTGTAAGACTTTTAAAAAAAATTTTATTGAGTAAACTCTATGCCCAGGGTGGGGCTCGAACTCACAACCCCAAGATCATGAGCCCCCTGCTATACCGAGATTGGCGGGCAGGTGTCCGATCAGCTGTTAAAAGTTTTGTCTGCATACTTGAGAAACTAAGAAACAGAATTTTAAAATGTTTTAAAAACCTAAATAGAGGGGCGCCTGGGTGGCTCAGTGGGTTAAGCCTCTGCCTTCAGCTCAGGTCATGATCTTGGGGTCCTGGGATCGAGTCCCACATCATGCTCTCTGCTCAGCGGGGAGTCTGCTTCCCCCTCTCTCTCTGCCTGCCTCTCTGCCTACTTGTGATCTCTCTCTGTCAAATGAATAAATAAAATATTTTTAGAAAAATAAATAAATAACATTAAAAAAAAAAAAACTAAATGGAATTTCTTAGGTTTGATCCCATCTGTTAAAATTATAAAATGTAGGGCACCTGGCTAAGGCAGTCGGTTAAGCGTCTGCCTTCAGCTCAGGTCATGATCCCAGAGCCCTGTGCTCTCTCTCTGTCTCTCTGTCAAATAAATAAAGTCTTTTCAAAAAAATTGTAAAATGCAATACCTTCTAACCATTCAAGGAGTAATTGACTTAAAATGTTAATTTACTAGATGAATTTCAAAGAAAACCTCTGCCTCGTGGTGAAGGGACTGGAAAATGAATGTCATGATTTAATAAAAGCCATCAAGGACACACTTTTGTCTTTATCCGCCTTGGACGAGGATCTCTTCCAATTATGACGGCCAGGAACATTCACTGAAGAGTAGGAAGTTAAAAATGTACTTCATCTTTATCTCGATTTGTTCCTGTTCCTATTCCTATCCTAGGACACGTTTTATAAAGCGGGTGTATGTAATTATTTTAAAATACTGCATCTCTTGAGAAAGCCCGCTATGTGTCTGGTGACCACTGGTTGGTCTACCCGGAGCGAGCGCCCACACCCGGGAGCACCCTGTTGGCAGGTGCTTGGGAAGGAACTAGACAATGGGACAGGAGCAATCCGGGCTGCGGTGCCTCGCACGCCCCCAGACCCCGCGTCTTTGGAAGTTCTGACCTAGGAGCTGGTGGAGATGGGCGCCGGCAGTGGGTCCTTCCTTCATGTGTATAATTGAGGGAAGCTCCTGGATTCTTCCAACGGTCAACCCATGCTTATTAGTCTCCTGCCCTCTTGCAAGTTGCAAGCGCCCCCAACAGTGCTGGGGTCCCCGGCTCCCTCCACCCGAGCTCCAGGACGTGTGCGGGTCTGGGCCCAGGCGACGGTGCCAGCATCTCCCCCAGGAAGAGTCCGGCCGGAGAGGGAGGGGGAGGACACCGCCGCCGGCCCTGCCTGCGGGGGGCGGGGGTTACCATCGCATTTACCTGGGCAGGAACCGGGTCCGCTCCCAAGTCCTCCTGTAAACTTCCCTTGTCATCTTAATTATTTTTAACGACAGCAACAGGGACCTTCGGACGAGCGCGTTACCTGCAAACATTCGGGTCTGGGAGTCTCTGAAACTAGAAGCGGCGCCGAGAGGCTCTTCCCCCGGGCTCAAAAGCAGCCCGTCGGGGGCAGCGCGGTGCCCGGGAGCGCAGCCGGCCGCGGCCACGGCCCTCTGCCCGCACGGCGGGTGCGCGGCGACCGCGCGGGGCCCTCGACGCCGGGGCTTCCGGAGCTCCGGCCCCCAGGACGGAGGCCGCGGATGAGGACACGGAGATGAGGACGGACGTGGACAGCGGGTGAGCCGCGCGGGCGCGGGCGCGGGACAGGGGGCGCCGCGGGGAGGGGGCCGGGCGCCGGGGCCCCGGGGACCCGGGAAGGGGCGCAGCGTGCGGAGGAGGCCCGGGGCCGAGGAAGGGGCAGCGGCGGGGGCGGCGCGGGCTGCCTCGGCGAGCCGGGGCCGGAGCCGGGGCGGCCGGCGGGCCGGGCCGGGCCAGGCCGGGGATCCCGCCGCAGCCGGGGCCGGCTAGGCCGCACGGAGGGAGGGCGCGGCGCGGGGGGCGGCGGGCCGCGGGGGGGGGGGGGGGGGGGGGGGGAGGGGCGCGGGGGGGCGGGGCGGGGGGGGCCGGGCCCGGGCCGGGGGCGGCGCGGGGGGGGCGCGCGGCGGGCGCGGGGCGCG